>NC_057761.1:27610551-27918251 GCF_010389155.1 Erigeron canadensis | reverse complement strand
AATTAAAAGTTGCATGAACCCTAATTCTTGAAACTAAAATCAAAACTAGGTTAAATGAATTTTTACCTTATAGAAGTAATCTACTATGACGAAATTGAACAACTAAAATCAAGATCCTTTCTCCTTTCTTTCTTGGTGTGGTTTGACACCCACACTCAATTCTCTAATTCACTAGTTAACTAATTGTAGTGATTATTATTATTATTTTGGGAGGATTTGATTAATTAAGATACACACACTTGAAGATAAATGAAATCACACTCCTAGTCTCCTCCCTTTTTCCCTCTTGAAATCGACCCACACACACCACCACATTTTCAATTTCAATCTTTCAATTTAGGAGAATAATGAAAGATTTATTTTTATTGTTATTGTTGAATGATTCTAGAATTGAATTGAATTGAGTTTGATTTAGAGTAGATTTAAGAGAAGAAAAAAAAAACGAGAGAATGGAAGGATGACTCACAAAAGTGAGGTTGGCTGACACTTCCTTTTTGTGCCACGCCCCAACTCATATTTTGAGGGTAATTTTACCCGCTATCCGGTAAGTTCCAACTAAATTAACCTCGTATCCAAAAATAAAATACCGGCGATTACTAGCGATTCTGTTTGGGACACAAGTATTCAATATAGAAAATTATTTTAATGTCAAAACTATAAAAAAGGTTAATTTATTTATTCTAAAAAAATCTTGGGATGTTATATAATGACATGTAGAAAATAAGTGGTAGTGAAATTCATATGTCAAATTCTTAAAATTTTAAATTGATTTTTAAATATATGAGTTAGGTTAAATTAATATTTTCCACGCAACCAAATTTGTAAAGCATTTTTAATGTTAGTGGTCACACCCCAACATCATTTACCAACTGAAGTTGAATTCAAACGAAACATGTCATGGTTTGGTCATTTAGCTTTCAGAGCTTCAGACACGGTCATCTCTGCTCTTTCACTTCTCTCCCCTATATTCCACTTTCTCCTTCTAGATCCCACACCCAAATTTCCTTCCATTTTAGTAATTCTTAATTAATTAATTAAACCCAATAAATATAATATAATAATCATAATTATAGTAATAATTTCCCCCCACTTTGCACCCATTACACGTTTCTTCATTTTCAATTATCATTATCATTCTCAGTATTACATTTCTGATTTCCCATTTCATAAACTAAAAAAATATATATATATATATATATAAATACTAGTAATTGAATCATTCAGACCAGAAAACCCCTACCCCAAATTTTCCGTGATTCAGACATACATATACATACATACAAACGTTTATATCGCTTCCTTTGACTTTGTTTTTTCTTTTGTCCCAATCATAATAATTCATTCTTAATTTCAGGGTTTTTGTCTTAATTTCATTTAATTCTTGTGTTTTTTTTTTGGTTATCAATTAATTAAATCAAATGGAAACAAGTGTTGTCGATACAAATACTGGTAGTACAGATTCTGATCCATTTGATAATAATAATGTTAATATCAATAATATTGCAATTTCATCATCATTAAGCCCTAGCAGTAGAATGATAAGTAGTAGAACGACGTCGTTTGATGTTATTAGATTCTTACAAGCACCTGTTACTACTATTTTGGAATATTCCGGTGTCCTAAGACCACCACCACCACCGAGGTCGAATATTAACGATTTTAATGAATCAGAGGCTAGTTTGATTCATGATCACGAGGTTCGTGATTCGAATAGTGTCACGACTAGTGGTGATCAAAATGGTGAGGTGTCTATTAGGATAACTGGTTCTCCGGATTCTGGAGAAGATGGCGGTGGGCCGGTTGGTGGGCCAGAGGTGGCGGACTCGAGTGATGTAGATGGTGGGAATGGGGAAAGTGGGAGTCATAGTGATTCGTCTTATCAACAACGGTACGATATGCAGCAGGTTTCTAGATGGGTTGAGCAGATTCTTCCGTTTTCGTTACTCTTGTTAATTGTCTTCATTCGCCAGCATTTGCAAGGTATATATAATTCAATTATTGTTTTCACGTATATTCGTGTTAATGCCATTTGTGTTTGATCTTGAATAACGTATAATTCAATAGTGTTATGTTATGCCTTATGGTTTGATCTTGAAAGATGATTTTAGACTTTTAGTTTAATGAATGTTCTGGGCTATTGTCTAACCAAGTAATTTCATATTAGGTTTCTTTGTCACGATCTATGTAACTGCCTTCATGTACAAGTCTAATGATATTCTCCGAAAGCAGACAGCTTTAAAGGTATAAGGCCACTTCTACTATGTAAAGTTGGTATATTTATATATGTGAATCAATGCATTCTCTGTTGATTGTCTTTTCTTGAGCTTAGTGGTCGACTGATTATGCAGGGGGAGAGAAGACTGTCTGTTCTTGGTGGTTATTATATTGTTTTTGTGCTTCATGTGATTGGAGTATACTGGTGGTACCAAAATGATGATCTTTGCTACCCGTTATTCATGGTTCCGCCAAAAGTAATACCGCCATTCTGGCATGCTATTTTCACCATCCTTGTGAACGGTATGAATTTAGTTTGCGTGTTTAATTTCAAATCATTATACTTGGATTTTTATTGGAAAGTAGAAGGGGTGATAAGTCAGTAGGGGCAAATAGGGAATTATAAAACCTTAAGCTTGGGTATATGGTGAAAGCGGAGAACTTTCTTAAACTATTTGAAACAGGACTTGTTCAATCCTATTTACTCATTTACCTTTCAGGTTTTTTTTTTTCTTCTTCTTTTGACACATGAGTAATAACTTATCACCCAAATCAATCCATTCATGGGTAAATCATTTTAAATTGCAGCTTCTAGTTGAAATCAAACCATCTTTATTGAAAACCTGCCATAAAGAAACTAGATTTGACATGAAACAACAATGTCTTCCATGCTGGCATGCTTTATACATATTAATTGTTATATGAGTATATCATGTTTTTACAAGTTCTTTTATGTGTGCAGATACAATGGTGCGGCAGGCAGCAATGGCTTTTAAGTTGGTGTTGCTTATGTATTATAGGAATGGCAAGGGCCATAATTTCCGTAGGCAGGTAATGTAGCATATACCAATATGATAAATGTGCAAATGCAATAACTTATCAATTAATTAGCCAATATATCTTTGTGTTCTAAGTTCTAACTTCAGTGTATCTGACAACCACAAAAGTTTCCATTTTAAAACATGATGTGTTACTAGATTTGCAAGTGTAAGCAACTGGGCATCCACCTGGCCACCATAATATTTTAGTTTATTTTGAGACATGTATATGGCATGTTGGTTACCGCCATAACTGCTTGTCAAATTGGTGAATCTTTGATAGATTGCTTGTCTTGGGCAACGATTCTCTATAAAGTACTGACCCTTATTCTGTGAAGGTGCCAATTTTGAACCATTGCCAATTTATGTTTTGTCTCCAACTAGTCAAATGGGCAAAGCTTAGGGGAAATTGATTAAATGTGTTGAAAGTCAAGTGAAATGTATATTTAACTCGTACACATACTAATCAATATACCAAGAACATTATATTACTGTTGAAATAATATAACTTTTATAATCATTAAAACACACTAATTATATTATTATATAAAATAAGGTTTTGCTAAACATAGCCCTTATTCTCTATTTAATTTGTTAGGGCATGCATATGTATTTAGGTGGACATTATGTTTAATGTGCAGCATTTTGTTATGGATATTCTAACAATGTAGCCATAGCCCCTAAAAAAGTCTTGTGCAGCAAAGTCCTCATGATCAACCCAACCCCTCCGACTGATGCAAAAAAGTTACTACATGAGTACATGTTTTGACACAAACCCTTTTTGACTAGTCATGGCCATACCCAACCTCCCTAGATTGCCTCTAATATTTCGTGATATTCAAGTTTCAGACATATTTTCAATACATTCTGACTGGAACATTTATATTATAGGGTCAAATGCTGACTCTGGTCGAGTATGGGCTGCTGTTGTACCGTGCATTCTTACCTGCTCCAGTCTGGTACCGGTTCTTTCTAAATAAAGAATATGGGAGTCTCTTTTCGTCTTTGACAACAGGGTTATATTTAACTTTCAAGCTTACATCCATTGTTGAGAAGGTAAAAGTTGTGACGGCACCAAAAGCAATGCATTTGTGTATTGCATAAGTTTTATATCATTGGGCTTTATAAATGCATGCTCTCTTTGCTCATAGGTTGGATCTTTCTGGACCGCAATGAAGGCGTTATCACGAAAGGATGTCCATTACGGATCCTATGCAACACCAGAACAGGTATGATGACGAATTTGTTGGTTTATATATTAAAAAGCTCTTATAGATACTTATATTTCCATATTTTGGGCTTCATATCAGTTTTTCATATTAAACACGAATTACATTCGGTGTAACAAAATATAAGGAATGTCATATGTTATGTCGAATTGCTTTAAACAAAAAGCCCGTAGATATGCTCTGTAAAACAGGCATAATGATTTCCTTTTTGCGATGTCTAATAGATATTAATAAGACATAACCAAATGACTCTATCACATATAACCGAGTCAAAATAGCCCTCTGTACTAAAGATGAATGACACATTTCATCTGAGCAAACTTTCAGTTAATCTCCAATATTATCATTGTAGACAGAGAGTATTAGTTTTTGTGGTCTCGTCTTAAACTTATTATTCGTCTTGTTTTTTACTTGTAGGTTCTTGAAGCTGGAGACTTGTGTGCTATTTGCCAAGAAAAAATGCAAGCTCCAGTGTTATTACGCTGTAAACACATCTTCTGTGAAGATTGTGTTTCAGAATGGTAATATTTCACATTCTTTTTTATTTTATGTTAATAATTTAAGAAACCCGTTTTCATCGAATATCTGAAACAACCTTTAATAAAGACAACACAAAGGTTCCTGTGACCTCTCACTCATAAACTTATTTAACGAATTGACTAAATAACATTTTAGTCACCCTATCTGTTTTGACCTATACAACATACCTCTTTTGATCCTTTATCCAACATGTATGACTTGTCCATATGTGATGTGTCCACCTCTGGTTTATAGTGTCAAGTGTCAACTTAATCGATGGTAATATGTAAACAAGTAATTTTAATTGGAGTGTTGGACCTGCCAACTAATGATGGCGGTATCTAGGAGGACCCGATTAGAATTTTAACCAATTGAAACCATCTTTTTTCAGGTTCGAAAGAGAAAGAACATGCCCTTTATGCAGAGCTGTGGTGAAACCAGCAGATTTACGTTCATTTGCAGATGGATCCACGAGCCTGTTCTTCCAGTTATTTTGAAGCTCTTTCTGGAGACAAAAATATCTCAACGAAATGGGTGTTATCCTGACACTCTTTTTTGCTGATCTCCGTCCAGGCAATAATTTCTTGCCTTGTTCCTCGAAAACCCAACTTATAACCAGGATTAAAGTATAAAAAGGAAAAAGAAAAAAAAAGAGTCCTGTGCATTCTTTTCCCCTTGAGCTGTAGTTCTTTGAGTTTTTAATGAGCCTTACAACTAAATGTTGCAGAGTATTATACAAAATGTACATGATATACCGTCTTCTTTCATCTTGTTGATGCTTGAATCTGGGAATAACACACACTAGTTGTAACACACTGTCCGAGCTACGATTGATGCAGGATGTAAACTATGCCACAATTATTTTATAAACGACCTGTAAAAACAAACTGCCCCCTTGAATGTTGGCGTGTTTTGGCCTTGCTGGATATGATGATTTCTTATATGTTTTTCTTTTAACATATGATTCTGAAACCTTAAATATTACTCTAATGTTTGGTGCTTAGTGAAAGTTTTGGTAAGTAAAATTTTTACAAAACAAATTGAATCTAGAACAAACGATTTAGATACACGTTTACATATTATGCTAAATGCTACATTGGTTAAACGTAATGTAAGTATAGATAGATCCTTGTCACTGTTAGTTTCAATGTGAGTATGTGACACAAGCGTAATAAGTAGATTGGTGTTTCACAGTTTAAGTCTAAACATGTGAGATACTGACATTACATGTTTTTTCTGTGTTCAATATGTTTCTGAAGTAAACATGCTCAAGTCCAATCCCACGGTCTTCCCAAATGAAGACAGCTTTCTTATTCTTATAACATGTACTTTTGAGTTTAGAAATATTTTTCATCTTAATCATATCAATAATAAATGTTTAATGAAACATTGATAATCGTTATTCGTATATCCATAGACCATAGCAAAAGAAAGAGAAATTGGACAATGTAACGACATTGCACTAGAATGAGACCAATGTTGTCGCCTTATATGGACATAAGATTTACGAACCTACATAAACCGGGGGGAGAGAAGTGGTGTGGTTGAAAATACTATCTCTCCCAAATTTCACCAATTAAATACCTCTAACTCAATTTTTTTTTTCCAACCATTCTAACCAACCCTCCCAACCATTTTTAATGGCATTCATGACCTTCTCAACCCTTTCAAATTTTATTTTTTTCTTTTTCATTTAAATTAATCAAACTTCTTCTTTTTTTAATAAAAACTTAAATATTTCATTAAAATTAAACTAAACATTACATAAACATAAATTAAAAAGTACGTAAATTTAAATTCTACATTTCTAATGAAGACAACTAAATCAAACTCGCTACTGACGGTGGTTGCATCGCTGGATCGTCAAAGTATGATAAGTCTAAAGCCAATACATGCGCCGTGAGATCATATCGGAGCCGATGATGCACGTCCTTGTCCTGTAACTCCCGGTTTGCTTCCGAGTTATAAACTCTTGGCACCGGTGGATCCATAATATGAACCGGTGATATTGCCTGCTCGTTGTCTTTGATGATCATGTTGTGTAGTATAGTACACGCAGCGACAACTTTTCCGATCTTATCCTTTGTCCATAGGTGGAGGGGATGGTCCAAAATCTTCCATTTTCCTTTGAGAACACCAAACGCCTGCTCAACATCCTTTCTTGCAGCCTCTTTTAGTCTTTTAAATTTCTTTTCATCTTGTTCCACTGGATAAGGATAAGCTTTAACAAACGCATCCCACCTAGGATAGATAAGATTGAAATTTTTTTAGTGGAGTTCATTAACATGTTATTATTATTTTAGAAAGATTTTTTTAGATAATTATAAAACGATTAAACAATTTACTTATTCTTAACTTTTAAATTATAGCAACAAACAATTCTAAACTACCATTATGGCCAAAATTGAACCTTTTATAAACGTTTTATTACTATTCCTAAAAATTTAAATTGAACCTCTTATAAAGGAATTGATATTCGTACAAGCTATGTAAACGTGTTATAGCTATCCCTAAAGATCAAATTAAATTAAATTGAAGATTGGTGCGTAGCGTAGCTTTGTTTTGGTTTCTCGCCAATCACGAATATTACGCATCCCAGGCACAAACCCAACGGAACTCTAACTTTTACATTAATCAAATCAATCAATTAAAATACACACACTACTCTTCTTCGATTTCATTATCTTGGTCTTTTTACTCTCTGATCTCATCTTTGTTATCATTCATGTGATTTTTATTTTTCATTGTTTATAGGATCGACCGATCACCAGATCAGGAATTCATCTTCAATAATTGACTAGTAAGAATCTCCAATGTTTTCGTAAGTTTTTTATTCATCAAAATAAAATATAAATTTAAATCCTTTTTAATATATTTTATATTTGGGAGTAGATATGCAATGTATTAGCTAATTAGATTAAAGGTTCCGTGTGAATTAGTTAGTGTATCGAGTTATTCCATTTGTAACTTTAGTTAGCAGTGATTTTGCCTTACAAAATAATAGATACATTAAGTTGTTGTTATTTGTATGCATATCTCATTAAGTCCCAAAAGTTATTCTTACCGTTTACACTCACATTCGTGAAAACGTATGTCGTTTAAAAGGTAGAGAGGACATAGGAGAATTACTTTTATTCGACATAACTTGTAGCTTTTACACATGTTAAGCTTCGCTTTGAGTGTCTTTTTTGTTGCAATCCTGTAGCTTTTGTTGCGTATACTTATGTTACTATGTTTTCAAAAGTAAGTCTAAGGTCGTCAGTACTGTAAGTGCAATTTTTGTGCTCGTCCATAACATGACCGATCACGTTTGTGAAATATAGTCAGTCATTTAAAAGGTAAACACTTGAGGCTTGACGCAGCTTGTAGCAGTTTGATGTTATATTTGAAAGCTAGTAGCTTTTAATTGATACGGCTCTCTATTGTTTTTTTAGTGACGTTTGTAATTTCTAGCAAGTGGGATGTGTATGCAATGTGAAAAAAAAAAAGAATAACAAATTGTTTTGTATAGGGTAGAAACTAAAGTAATTGATGTTTAATTTTGGTATTCATCTTTGTAATGAAAATCAGATATGTTTATTGAACTTTTTACGGATTTAGGTTGCTTTGGTGACCATTGGATCTTTCTCTATGAGTTTGGATTTTTCATCATTGCAAGGAGGATTTCAACAATCAGAGTTTGCAGCGTTTGACTCTTTAATGGATGCTATGTATGACCCATCCAGTAATTCAAATTTGGAGATTGATGAGAATGATATAGATTTACTATCAGTGTCGTGGAATCAGGATTATGGCTGTTTTGCCGCTGGTACAAACCATGGTTTTCGTATATATAACTGTGACCCTTTTAAAGAAACCTTTAGACGTGATCTCAAAAGTGGGGGATTTGGGATAATTGAGATGCTTTTTCGAAGCAATATTCTTGCACTTGTTGGTGGTAAAGGTAATACACAGTATCCTCCTAATAAAGTAATAATTTGGGATGATCATCAGAGTCGGTGCATTGGTGAATTTTCATTTAGGTCAGATGTTAGAGCGGTAAAATTAAGACGCGATCGCATTGTTGTTGTTCTTGAACATAAGATATATGTTTATAATTTTATGGATCTGAAGCTTCTACATCAGATAGAGACCATAGCAAATCCTAGAGGACTTTGTTGCTTATCGCACCAGGTAAATACATCTGTGTTGGCTTGCCCTGGTCTAAGGCGAGGACAAGTTAGGGTTGAACATTTTGGACTAAATATGACAAAGTTGATCAATGCTCATGATTCTCGTATATCATGCTTAACCATGACAATGGATGGGCTTCTTCTTGCCACTGCCAGCACAAAGGGGACACTGATTAGAATTTTCAACACCATGGATGGAACTCGATTACAAGAGGTATTCTATGTTCTGTCATATGAGTGTTCATGTAGTCTGTGGTCCATTATGTGTCATGCTTATTTATTATTAATAGTAGATGTGATAGCTGTGGGTTATGCATTATATCAAATTGGTCAAATGATAACTGTTAGGCAGGGAGAGAATAGATCAAATGGGTCCAAGTTTCTCAAGGTGTACTTTCGATGCATATAACCTCCAAAACTGTTTTTCAAAAAAGTTACTTTTGCTAGTGTAATTTTACAGTTTTACCTTTGTATCAGTATTATTAAAATCCAAATTGTTTTTTCAAAAAAGTTACTTTTGCTAGTGAAATTTTACATTTTACTTTGTGGGTCAACCAAACCGAACTAAAAAAAATTGTGCATTTTGACCCTTCACCAAGCCCACTCGTTTTCCATCAAACTCATCTATCTCACTAATTATATGTTGTGGTAGGTAACTTATGGCGAATCTGCACATTTATTTCATGTAACTTTAGTGTCTTTTGGTAATTCGCTGGAAGGCCATTAGAGTATAAAATTGATGTTCAAAAAAAAATTAAATTGTTGTGATAGGTACGCAGGGGAGTGGATAGAGCTGATATATACGGTATTTCTCTTTCATCAAATGTCCAATGGTTGGCTGTGTCAAGTGACAAAGGGACTGTGCATATATTTAGTCTCAGAGTACGGGTGGGCAGTGAGGATTCATCCACTCAATCTACAGCTAGCCATACTCCATCACTATCACATCAGAATTCTTCATCTTCCCTTGATGGCCTCATTTCTCCTAGTGCTGCGGGAGCCAATCCTGGTTCTTCGCTATCTTTCATGAAAGGTAAACAAAGATCTCTTAAATGGCATGTGCTTTTATTTTCCACGTTTAGAATAGCTCTCAAAGGTATTTGCATACATATATTGTGTTTGAAAGATGCCTTAAGTTGAAAAGTTCTTTGAAAACCACACTCCCACCCCAAAGAATTGCCCTGATTGACATTGAACATAGTTAATAGTTTATGAGAAGTGTGTGACTATTTATTAGGACGTAGCTTTGGCTCTAGTTACACAATGGCAGACTTTTCCATTTTAGCTAGGAAGAGCGACATTTGTTTTTGTATAGCCTTTGTTTTACCTGAGGCCTTGTTTTCAGGTATGATAAAATGAAGAAGTAGAAATGTAGAATAGATCTTTTTTCTAAATGTATACACTTCTGAGTTTTGGTAAGGTTCACACCACGTAGTATGTTAAACGCCGTCTTCGTCAAATAAGCTATGAGACTCTACATCTACAATATCCTATAAGAAAGTTAAATTGAAGGATTTTTATGGACTCGTACCAATTCGTTTGTAATGATGTTCGTGGGAAATTCTTTTTTTTTTTTTATAAATGGAGGTTATCTGTTACAATAAACTGCTGTAATTTCCTGGTACATCCTGTAAGGTAAATGAATTATTATAGGATGCATGAGAGGTCATCAAGCACCCAAGACCCAAGTAGCAAGTGATCACCTTTTGAAACAAATTAGACAGGCATTAACTAGATAGTCTTTATGTAAGCAAGGCTGGATACATGAGATGTCCAAATTGCCCTTCATTGGGAAATACTCTGATTGAATCGATAGATAGTTTAAAGAAAATTGCTGACAACGATATCAAAAGTTATAAAAGCAAAGTAGAGGAATTATGTGGGATCGAGTAATACCATTAGTATAATTGTTAGCAAGCATGCCATTAAAGCATGAACAAGTAATGTGAAAGCGTGGCAATTTTTTTGGAAGAAGAGAGTATCAACCAGAGTGGCATTGAACTGTAACTTATCAAAGGTTACTTATTATAATTTCCACATTAATTGTTAGTAGGAAAATGGACAAACGGTGTTTTTGTATAATCCAACCTTTTTAAACATGTACCCCAAAAAATGTTTGAGTAATGCGTATCCGACCTACCTGATGTAGTTATTTTGGAACAGAAGATAAAGAGAATTAAGAAGTATTGATTCTTCAACTCTTGAATTCCACCATTTTAAATTTATTGGTTTAAAGCATTACACTTCGATGAAACTTGAACATTTAGCTTCTCGGTTTCTATCTCTTCAAATGTTGGTTCAAATTTATCCGTTTTTACTTTTCAGTATTCCACTATTCTCATGTTCTTGTGATCTGTTTAGGGGTGCTCCCAAAATATTTTAGCTCCGAATGGTCATTCGCTCAGTTTCACTTGCCTGAATGCACCCAGTACATGTCTGCATTTGGATCACAGAACTCATTGATTATTGTCGGCATGGATGGAAGGTATGTTACTTGTTGAAAAAATTTTACATTAAATTCTGTATACATCTGATAATGACAAAACCCTCATAAGATATGAGATAGCTATATGGTATAAATGTGTTGGGATGGCAGGGAAACCTTAACCCTGTGTACCACATTGGTACCCATGTCTCCCACCCTGCAAGAGATTCATGCCTTTAAATCACTTTCCCATGTAATCCAACATGTATATGTTCTTACAGAGGAATGAACCCTGGTCTATTGTGCCTTTAAACCTATTGTGGTCATGTGGGCCATGGGATCACAAGGGGCAGGTGGCTGCTTAATCTATGGCCAAGTGGTTGAAATAGCTATATATGTGTGTGTATGTGTGTTTTTGTGTGTGTGTATATATATAGACACACACACACACACACACACAAGAACAGCTTATATATTTATATCTTAATTGAGGAATAACTTTAATCAAGTCTAGTTTGGTCAAAATGATTTACAGGATCAGGACAAATATTCGATTATCTAAATTGACTTATCACTATTGACCAATGAACATTGGACATGCGGATGACATGCTATCTATGTTGACCCATTTATAATGTTGACCATTGTTGACCCATCCCAGATGATCCATAACAACATCTGTCTTAGAGGTGGCTATTTCGACGCACAAATTATAAATTAAATTGGTAAATATGAATAATTTAGTAAGCCTTCAAACATGCCTAAAAATCTGGTCCTGACACATGGCTTAGCAAAGGTGAAGATTAAGAGAAAGAAGGAGTGGACTCCATGTGTCATCCATTGTATTTGTAGGCATGTATCATGTTTTAAGCATATATATCATTACTCATATTAATAGGTATTCAAGCAAATGACCTTATCTCTAATGAACAATTGAGTAGAATCTTGAACTTTCTCTTAATAGGGAACTGGATGATTTGGGATGGAAGTCATTCAATGTGTATTGTTCATGCATCAAAATGCCATATCTTTTTACATACAAACTTAGTTAATGACTGTAATGGTATAATGCTTACAAAATTCTGTGTCAACCCAACTTGACCCATATGAAAAAAATTACATGTTACCCGATTTGTCCATGTTGTCACCTAGTCTGTTCTGGCATTTGATATTTTGTGAAATGCTCAGTTTCTACAGGTGCATATTTGATCCAGTTAATGGAGGAGAGATGGTACAACATGAGTACGTACGATTCCTGAAAACTGAACGGAAGCTTAGATAAGAGCCTTCTCCCTTTCAAATGTGAATTCCTTTACCATGTGTATATCATCACTTACCTTTCTCTAAATAAGGACTTTGAGCTTCCAGATAGTTATCTGTCTTGATCTATTGGCCTTAAATCTTCATATCTCGTAAGAGAATAAAACAATAATTATAACAATTGTAGCAGAAAGCACTGGGTGAAACATGTTCGCTATAGTGTCGTAGGGGTGGTTAACAGGATTGCAGCAAGTTGTTATTTGTGAATTGTGAATATTGTGTACTTTGTGTTACATACAAGACAATATTCATTTTGCTGCATATCTAATTTGTGGAGATGTTGGTCTGGTAACAGTCACATTTATGTACATTATAAACTAGTGCTACTTAAGCATAGCTTCTATTATTTATTTCTTAATTTTTTTTGGTGATATTAGTAATCTGGCCAGCTATTTTGTAATGATTTCGGTAATTTCAGTAGCAAGTTTAATTATAATCTTGCTAGAAAAGAGCCCCAATTGCTTTTTCTTTGTTCTTTCATCAAATGAGTTTTGTTTATATTCTGGTTTTTTGACCATTATCCTGTTTCGGTCTTGGTTGTATGGTTAGTTCACTTTGAATAAATAAAAGCCTTAGAAAAAAGACTTATCTTTTTAAAATGCCAATTGCCAAATACATAGCCTTTACAAACTGACCTTCTAAGCCATACGCATATCCACTATTTTAATCAGCGCCCTGACCAAAAGTCACAAAGGCGATAGTATATGTACACAGTACACCTGTATGATATAAATATACAACCTCCTTAACAGAGTCGGGAAAGGGATCGATGAACAGAGTCGGGGTAATAATACTGAGCCGGTTTAGCTAGACTTTACCTTTAATTGAATCTTTGAGCGTATGTATGTAGATATGTGTATATATGTCGTGTAAATTAAATTAAAATTTAAAGCAATAAAGGAATTGATGAGCCCCCAACCTATTGACAGGAATGAGAAGTGCTACGTAGCATTAACGTCTTTAATTCAGATATATTTAAGTATTGACCTTACATTATTGTTCATGTAACCACGTACCTGAATCTAAAGTCTAGCATAGAAGTATATAGAAAATTTGATTGGGTTTGATTTTGTATCGGTTTCCTTATAGATAGAATAATTTTCTTAACTGTGATAGCCTTGTAGATTTAGAATCTTCGCTATTAATTGAATTAGATTATTAAAGTACCCCATAGCAAACCTAAATAAAGTTGGTAGAAATTTATCCAATCCAAACAGAAACAGGTGCTTCAAGGAGTGTCATGGAACCAACTGATAACCAAAAGTCAAAAATATTTGGTGCAACAATCTTGACCAAAATGGAACGAATCAACCTACATCAAAATCAAAAGCATACAATAGATACTTCACCCAGTCAACCAACGAAAGTCTCTTGTTCCCACGTCTATTCTTCACATTCTAGAATGATTAATCCACTGTAATAAGAAGGTATACTTATGTCTAGTTATTAAACTTATATGTATATGTGTCAGTTTAAAAGTACTAATTAACAAAATGCAAAGTAGGATCACCATGAAAAACTCAGCCCACGAGGGAACTCATAGTAAAACCTTATACCTAAACAGCGGAGGTGTTCATTGGTTAATTACTTTATTAGTTTATGTTTTGGACTTAATAATATTTAAAGATTAATTTTCATATAATGTAATATCATACCATTAGTTGTTTCTTAAATCTTTTTATTTGATAAATCTGTAGATGTTGTATGTGTAAATTTGTTGGTATCAAGACTTTAAAGCAAAATTTCAATTTGGTCTAAACCTTTGGAGGATATGATATTGCTTTGAGCATAAAAGAAAAAACCTTTTTTTGTGTAGTAGAGGCTGATGAGATGGAAATATTAATTGAAAAATATATGAATAGTATACTAAAAAGACCTTTTTATAGTGACAGAATAGTATAGTTTACTTTGAAAAATATGGGATATAAGAACTTTTGTGTACTCCTGGTAGCAGGAGATTTAGGTAATTTTGTTGACTTTTGAACTGAACCTTTACGTGATACTATTGTTCTTTTTAAAAAATATATATATTTTTTTTTTATGTACGTTAAGGGTTTCAATTATCATTTCTTTTTGGTATTCTTTTTCCATATATATACTGTATTATAGTTTACGTGATTCAAATTTTGAAGGGCCGGATTAGTGCATCAAAGTAAAAGTGTTATGATCTGTTTGCAGTGGCGGAACCGGGATCAAATTTGACCCGTAGCACAAATTTTTTCACTCGCCTCATATCAGTGTAAAGTAACGATAACATATTGCGATATTTAGCTTTTTTTAAAGCATTCTTTCTATTTTTAATGGGTTTAATGAGTTTTTTCACTTTTGATCATATTCATTTCACATTTATTAACACAAATACATCTTTATAAGTTATACTAGCTGATCAAACCCGGATAGATTGAAGAGATATATTTAGAGTTCAATCGTGTATATAGACATAACAATGAAGATAAGGAAAAAAAAATAGCAAAATCATAATATATACATGAAACGATGAAATATGAATTAATTTAATCAATTTTGTTACATTGATAAATATATATATATAATTTAAAAATATGTATAAAACTACTTATTAAATAATATGATAAGGATTAATAAAAATATAGTAAATTAAGTAATGTAATTTATTGTTATGATGATGTCATAAATTTATTTACTTGAGAAAGATATAATTTTTAAAAATGATTTTGAAGTTGCCATGTAAGATATTTTGGTAAAATGATGATGTAATCACAATCTTGTTTTATTTAATATAGAGATTGATAAGAAAATGTTTCAAAAGTTTAAAATTAATTACACAGACCGGTAACCCATATTAATTTTACCCATAGCACCAATAAAAAATACATTGATTTTCAGAAAATTTGTACTACAAAAATTTAATGAACCCGTAGCCCCGGCTACCCCTTCTTCCATGTAGTTCCGTCAGTGTCTGTTTGGTTATTGTGCATATCAAACCTTAAATATCTCTATTGTACTTAAGGTCTTGAATTTTTCATGATTGATGTACAGTTTTCTATGTCTAAAATTACACAAACGATATCAAAAACGAACAAAGTTGGATACACACAAAAGCAATGATTGGCAAAGCTAGATACATACAATACCAATCTTTAGTTGCGTATATGTTTTAACGTTAATTTCTTTTATTAATATGATAATGTATACAAAACCATGAGACTTCAAAGAATTTAAGGCGTAATTAAATCATTGACTTTACGAGTTTTATCCTTGACTTTTGTGTTCTTTTTCACCAAAAGATTCAAAAGTGTTGCTAGTAATAAATATATACATGTGTTAAGTTGGTATGGATGGGTAGGAAAGTTGTAAAGAAGAAAACGGGTCCAAGACATACTTGTAATTTGGGGGGTGGGAGGTGGGAGGGGAGAGAGCAAGACCTTCAACCGGGACATTATTTTGAGGGGGCACAAAAATGTTAAAATTTTCTATGCATATTAGATATGTAGGTAAAAGTATAATATATTATATTATATAGATATAAGAGTTAATTGCAGGATTCGTTTCGGTGATTTACCCATTTTCGTGGTTTACATCCCTGTTAAGTTTTTTAAACAAATCCGTCTAAACTTGTCATATTATTTGCAAGTTACGTCCCTGTGGCTAACGACATTATTATTTGGCCGTTAAGTCGACGTACGTGAGCTGCACGTGAGGACAGTTTTTGTAATCTGCCACCCACAAACAGGTTTGTAATTGCACGAGTCGTCCCCATGGTTTGTCCATTTTAGTGATTTACATCCCTACTCAAGAATTTTTATGGAATAGATCCAAAGTACGCAAATTTGTTGCATGTTCCATCCCTGTGGTTGATGTAGTCGATTTTTCTGTTAAATGGAATCACGTGCCACACATGTGAAGGTATTTTCGTACATTCTCCCCAATCCTACACCTAATTTTTTTTCTCTTTTTTACTTCTTACGACTCCACCAAAATTAATTCAGCTTTTCTTTCCATGTTATTTTCACCTATCTTTCACAGATTATTTTTCTGTTAATTTTTTTTCTCTTTCTTATTTCAAATTCCTCTTTATTCAATTTCCTTCTCATCTAATTATTTTTGAAATTAATTCTTGTGATATTTAGATTGTTAAGGCTCGAACAAAAAGAAACTGCATATTAATATACATCCACGTATAAAGCCAGAAGGCCCATAATTCCATAAATATATATATATACTGGGTATATATGTTAAAATGTATATGTAAATTCGTTGAATCCCATAAGTGTGTGTGTGTGTGTGTATATATATATAAACAACATATAAAGTAGTTGTTCGGGTAATAGAGACGTACCAATCAGTGGCGGTCCGCGATTGGGTTTCAGAACAACTTGGTTTGTGGTGGTGGTAATGGTGAGAGCTTGATGGTGGTTGGTTCCAATGGTGAAGCTCATCAATGCGGATTTTGCATTTTTAACCAACCCATCAACTAGTTTGCTTAGCTGTACCCCAAACGTTGTTTAATTCCACCATCAAAAAATCAATGACGGTTTGCAAATTTTCGAAAAACCCATCAAACTTTTTATGGCACGTGATCCCATTTAGCGGAAAAAATTTGACGACATCAACCACAGGGATGGAACATGCAACAAATTTGCGTACTTTGGATCTATTCCTCGAAAATTCTTGACTAGGGATGTAAACCACTAAAATGGACAAACTATAGGGACGAATCGTGCAATTACAAAGTTGTTTGTGGGTGGCAGATTACAAAACTTCCTCACGTACAGCTCACGTGCGTCGACTTAACGGCCAAATAATAACGTCGTTAGCCACAGGGACGTAACTTGCAAAGAATATGACAAGTTTGGACGGATTTGTTTAAAAAACTTAACATGGATGTAAATCACGAAAATGGGTAAACCAAAAGGACGAATCCTGCAATTAACTCTAGATATAAATATATTTGAAACAAGGTAATGCAATCATTGCATATAAAATATTATTGAGTTTTCCAGTCACGGTTGCATCTGTTGAAAGAAGTTTTTTGAAGTTGAAGTTATTGAAATCTTATTTACGATCAACAATGCCCTAAGAAAGACTTAGTGGATTGACAATGATAGCTATTAATAATGAATCTTAAAGAGTATAGACTACGAAAAGCTAATCAATCAATTTGCTTTGAACAATGTTAGATGAGCTTCTCGAATCATTGGTTATATGTATTTCTAATACTATCAAACTGTTATTGTTATAACTTATAACGTCTAAATTATATTAACAAATTTTTCTTATGTAATTTTCCTAGGAGTTGGGGCATTTTTTCCTGACTCGGACTAGGCACTTGAATTCTTAGGGTCTCCACTGAAGGTGCTTTATAAAAAAAATTAGTAATAGTATTAGGTAAGATGGTAACTAATAAAGATTTAATTAGGACATATATTAATTATATGATATGATTACCTGTTTATATATAATACTTCTCGGCTGAAATTTCCCAAAGTACCGGTTGAATTGACACTGTCTAGAATACGACCCAACAACAAGACACAAATATATATGCTAGCACCGCTTAATGCGTCGCCCCCCAACATGTCGTGGAAGATCCCCAACATGTCATGGAAGATCCCGTTGTTAATTAATTATCCATATCATATGTTTTCCCCCATTATTTAACTTGAAATTAAACATTGATACTAATTAAATCTCCTCACGACACACTTTTCCACAATAATATGAAAAAGCCAAAAATACTTTTTTACTTAAAAGAGTCACTCTCTTAAGATTTAAAAATAAATAAATAAAATAACTTCCCTCGACTATATATAAGACACATGTGTTGATGCTGATTATAGAAATTAAGCTACAATAACTAATAACACATATTAGTTATGGATGTTGCAAAACTAATTATTGTGTTTGCTTCTTGTTTGTTAATGTTTACAAGTTGCTGCCATAGTTCTTCTCATTTCAACAAACAATCAACGTCTCTCTTCATTTTCGGCGATTCCCTTTTCGACCCTGGAAACAACAACTACATCAACACTACGATCAGCCTCCAAGCGAACTTTACTCCCTATGGCATATCCTACTTCCATCCTCCAAGTGGCCGATTTTCCAATGGCCGTGTCATTCCTGATTTCATCGGTCAGATTATTAACTCATCATCTCCATCAAATAATCATGAATTAAATCACGTTTTTTTGTTTTCTTTTCCTTTCTTATATGGTATATATTCCTTAATACGCAACCTGCTTTGTTTCATACGTAACAGCTGAATTTGCCAGCCTACCACTCATTCCAGCGTATTTCAATCCCCAAAATAGAGAATATTCATATGGAGCAAACTTTGCCTCGGGAGGATCTGGTGCATTAGTTGAAACCGTACCTGGATTAGTATGTTCATCATCTCCATTCTTTTCTTCGATCGTACAACTCTGATGGATCAATTGCCTCATACAAGGAAAAGTGAATTTAAGATTAGCTAGTTTAGGTGTGAAACCTCTCACACACATAAATTTTTTAATATTTTTTTCAAAATTAATATATGATTTGGGCCTTATGTTTCTATTGGATTAAAAATATTATGACGTGAGAGGTTCCATACCTGACTAATTAGGCATTGAATAACCTTATATTCAATTCACACCCTATGTATATAGGGTAAGGTTCATGTGAGAATATACTTATGGATGCAGGTAATGGATCTAAAATCACAGCTACGCTGTTTTGGTGATCTACGAAAACAACTTAGAAAGCGTTTAGGCGATGAGAAAACCGAGCATATGCTTGCAGATGCTGTTTATTTATTAAGTAGCGGGAACAATGACTATTTGAGCCTCGTCAGTAACAACAACAGCATTTATCATAATTATACAAATGAACAGTACGTCAAAATGGTGGTCGGAAACATGACTCGTGTGATCAAGGTAAAAACTGTTGCTTCCTTACAACCAATGCAAATTCACTAGTGAGGCAATGCAAAATTAATGTTCATTTATCAAGTATATATACTAGCTAGGTTATATATAGAAGTCACATATTACACAAAAACAATATATCAAAAACCGGACCATATTGATTCAATTGTTCTTCTAACTTAAACTAATTAAATGAAATAATTAAGCTTGATCATCATCTATATTCAGTCAACCAACAGGTAAACGTTTATTAATAAGTGAATCATTTAAATGTAACCGTCAATGTAAATTCAATGTGAATGAGTTTTGATTCATTGACCGCTGATAATGATAATGATTATATATATATAAGTAAATAAGTAATACCCAATGCCGTCTTCCACGGGTGTTGGGTCCCAATACCTCGACGGTGTATGGAAGAGGTTAAGATGTAGACAGCCTTATCCCTATCACGACGGTGTAGAGAGGCTGCTTCCAAGTTCTATCTAAAGATAGAAAAGGACCTCCGGCCTTGCAAAGGATGAGGATAGAAACCATGACCCCTGTCTACAGAGGCAAGGGCGTTTACCACTTGACTCAACCTTGCTGCCTAATGATTATATATATATAAAAAGTTATATATGTAGATAACCACCGCCTCTCCTTTTAGACTTTTAACTTCCACAAAGGTTCAATAGTAAGTCAACATATAAACCATGGTTTCTTCATCGACTCAAAAGAAGACCACTAATATATGAAATTATATAGTACATGAAAAGTAGCATATTGATATTAACCCTTTTTTCTTTGAGTTGTCTCAAGTTAACAAATCTAAATTGGAATTGTTTAATGTGCCTAAATAGTAGGCTTCTAACAAGGAAGACTTAGATGACAAAATTATTAGTGAGGATTAAGAAACAAAATAATACATATGTCAACAAATGAATGGATTGAACATATTATTAGGCATGTGTATTATTACTCATCTGAATTTTATCTCAAGTTGAATTTTGTTTTAAGCGAAAAATAGCAAGCCCGTCATGTTACTTTTTTGTATACATTTTAGTATCATATATATTTCGGAAGCTTTTTTATTGGTTCAACTTTACCCGCTCGAGTAGCTGTAACTTGAATGGATCCAAACCCTATAAACTTTGCTACATTAAAACCTAGAAATATGATAGATACATGGTACAAACTAGCACATATGTTGTTTTTCATTTGCATACAAATTGGATTCTTATATGTCCTTCATCACTAAAAAATATATATAGGGAATTCATAAAAGAGGAGGAAGAAAATTCGGAATACTTACCACAATGCCATTAGCATGTTGTCCAGGCATTCGGGCATTTCAAGTGGGCAATACTAATTGCAACCAACAACTTGGAATTTTAACAAGTCTACACAATCAAATTCTTTCCAAGAAACTCAAAAAGCTGGAGAAGAAGTTAGATGGATTCAAGTATGCAAATTTTGATATTTCAACTGCGGTTAGCAATAGGATGAAGAACCCATCTAAATACGGTACTTTATAATCGTGACTCGTACGTGTTAAGTCTTGTTTGACTTGATAATTTAGATAGTTAATTATTATGTACATTCATATATGGTTTGAATTTTGATGTGAAGGTTTCAAAGTAAGCGATAGTGCATGTTGTGGTAGTGGTCCTTTTAGAGGAATAAATAGTTGTGGTGGAAAAAGAGGGATAAAGGAGTTTGAATTGTGTGATAACATTAACGACTATGTTTTCTTCGATGCTCTTCATCCCACTGAAGTAGCGAACCGCCAATATGCAAAGCTGTTTTGGAATGGAGATTCCAATGTCACGACTCCGTATAATTTGAAGACATTGTTTCAAGGTAAGCATCGATCTATTTATTTTAATAGTCACTAATATATTTTTAGACCTTTGTTTTTAGGCTTAAAGATATTTTGACTCCGTTGATCAATAACATTAATGTTGAGTTTTTAATTGTGTTACAGGGGAACAACTATGAGAGTCAAGGTGGATTTTGTTTGACATAATAATTATTGTGTTGTTATGTTATAGACTTATAGGTTATATATATGTTTCTCCCATTTGTAATATAATTTGACTAAGGATTTATATAAAAGGAGGTACAGTATATAAGATATGAAAGTTTGCAAGCCATGGTCCCATGGAGCTATATATCATGTGTATATTGAATTGCAAACTAATCAACTATAAACGAGAAGGTGTATGTTAAGCTAGCATACAAATTGAAAAGGACAAATTAGTGGGGAGTAAATTAGAGATAGGTCATTGCCTAATCAGAAGTTCAGAACCAAATCGGATGTGCCAGTTCAATCCACTGTTCTTGTTAGTAGTTGAAAAAAAAATGGGTCATGCTCCAAATATTATTAGTAATATAATTCTATAAATGTGTTTTTAAAAGTGATATATTAAAAGTGTCAGTTTAATCCATTGTTCTTCTTTAGCATTGTTTTACAGGTTTATCTTACACCCCATATCATTATCTGGATAAACCTTTGCAGATTTCATTTGAGTTTTTTCCTTTCGTTTTTTTTTTCCACACAATTTGTTGCTTTTGTGTTCACATTTAATATATTAGAAACTTTTATTCAACATTTTGGTTTTTTCTTTTTGGTTTTTGGTTTTCTTGCAGAAAAACTAAATGTATGTGTTCGATAAAGGGTTTGTGGTATCGCCCTTTCAACTAATATGTTAAAAAAATTTTTTTTTGTTTTTGGTTTCGTGGATATAGTATATATATGTATTTGATGTTGTAACTTTTTCAACACGGTGTGGTATTGCTCTTAAATAATTATTTATTTATAATATTTATCACCGACATGTTCATAATTACAGTACTCTAAAATACGAAACTACATCAACAAAACAATTGAAGCCCCGCAACATGGAGCCTGAACCCACTATTTTAAAATATTAGTATTGTCAAAAAAATAAATACATAAAGTTTCTAATCGCTAACTCAAAACTTCACTTTGTGCTCCTAATAAGCTTGAACATCAACAAGAAGAAAAAAGCATTATGTAGCTAGGTCGTCATTATATCTGAGGGATTAGATGAACTTGACACGTAAATTGTCTTTAGAAAGTGAAATGTAGCACCTAATCAAATGATCATGTATACACACTTTCAAAGTTTAATCAAATGATCATGTACACACTTTTACGCCTTCACTCACTGTAAGTCTGTAATTGGCCCATTGTAACTCGGGCTATGAATCTTTTGGACTTGGCTTATTTCTATAAATATTTAATTGTGGGCTTTCACTTTCAGCCCAAACAAAAAACAAAACTGATACAGTTACAATCTAAATGAGTAAATGTGTTCATTAATAATCAATTTTTAAAATATATACGTGATAAAACACTGTTCAAGTATGGTGATTTACGATGTTTGGTTTATAATGGTTATGGTGATACCGTTTTATTTAGCATAAATGGATTAGCAACGTTGATACAGTATTAACATTTCTTTTTTATTTAAATAATGTATCATATATTTTGGAAATCAAATTTATTTTTGTAAGAAATAGTAATAAAGAAAGAAAATAATGCGATGTTATCATTAAATAAAAATGAAATATAGTTGGATCATATACTTTACATTAGATTCGGTTAATTTTCAGAGACTCGAATTATTAGTCAAAATTTAATTAAAGATAATATTCTAGCTCATTATTTATAATTAATAATTAATAATAATAATAATAATAAAGTAATCTAATTTATTTATGAGATCATCAAAGTTTAATTAAGCTGTGATAAATAAGTTGTTATGTCAGTTGTCAAAAGATAAAGACAAAAATAAAGAGGGGTTTGTTAAATATAGCCCTTAGGGCTGTGTTTAAGGTGCATAAATTGTTTGTACATTTACCATGAAAATCAGGAGGCGGACTTTTAATATGGAATGTACAAGTTTTTTTATGCACGTTAAATACAGCCATTAGCATTTCCCAAATAAAGATATAACTATCAATTAATTAAGATTTGAGCAAATTAACAATAATTTATTTCTCTTATTGTGCGTCAAAAACTCAAAATACCCGTTTGCTAGCTCAAGGTTTTAGAGTCAAAATTCACTTGCTTTACAAAAATTGATTACGTGGTAGTCAGTTCTGATTATTGGTATGTTATAAAACATATGTCGGGTAGTAAGAGGATGTTTAAAGTTTTCGAGAGAATTTCAATATTAACATAAACAAAAAAGATACAACCAGTATTCCAAGTGATTGATTTTATAAGTCCAATAAATTTGTTTCAAACTCGGCCTTCTATAACTGAAGCCAGATGCATATCCAAGTGTGATTGATTACTGGTAGTATGTAGAAACTATAAATACTACTAGTAACCTTTGCACACTAGCTTCATTCTCTTACGAATATTGTCTATACACTTTTTTTAAGCCCATCTATGAACACTCATGTAAAATAAATTTAAAAATATTGGTATGCTTAAGTGACGGTTGTTATAGTTTAGACACAAAATGTATGAAGTTTTATTTGTATACATAGCTTCCTCTACAAAATTCATTTCAAATGATCTGAAGTTGGTCTGAGACACAATATGTGTGACATTTTATTTGTAAATGTAGTTTCTTCCACAAAATGCATGTTAAATGATCCCATATGTGTGACATTTTATTTGTAAATGTAGTTTCCAGCACAAAATGCATGTTAAATGATCCCAAGTTGGTTTGAGGCACAAAATGTGTGGCGCTTCATTTTTATATATGGTTTCCTCCACAAAATGCATGTCAAATGATTCCAACTTCATTCAAGTTATTCAATAGCAAGATATTTCACTGTTTGTAAAGTTTTTGACCTTACTATATTTTACCATATTTCGAGTCTCACTTACATCCAAAATAAGTGAAACATTTGAACCAAAGAATAAATAAACAAACAAAAAAAAAGCATTTTGTTCTTTTGCATTCTTGAATTCATGAAGTTGGGCAAAAGAAGATCTACAAGTACTATGTAAATCAAGTTTTTGTTGATGCATAGTCGAATACACCCTCAATGATTAGAGTTGTGAAACTATTCTCTTTATATGCATTGAATACGATTATGTCCATCACCATCCCGATTGGTGTTTTCAGGATAAAAAAAAATAAAATTCTTTCATCTTTGTAACACTATAGTCTGCATACCTCAAGTGCTTGTTCCACCAAGAAACAAGACACAACAACATACATAGCTCCCATTAAATTTATTACATCTTGTTGTTGTTGTTCTTTGTCATATCTAGATCTTTCAAAATTACTTGTCAAAAGATGAAAAATACATGTTAAATGATTACAGTTTTTGACAGAGACTAACAAGAATATGTAATGAATCTGATGGGAACTATGTATGTTGTTGTGTCTATGTTTCTTGGTGGAACAAGCGCTTCACCAGACTATCCTGTTACAAAGATGGAAAACATTTTTTATTCTTACAACACCTATCGGGGATTGTGATTTGTGATAGGCATAAATGTAATCAATGTATATAAAGAGTACTGTTCTACAATTCTAATCCTTGAGGGTGTATGAAAATTTGGAACAACAACGATTTTGGTTTACATATTACTAGGTAATCTTCTTTGCCCGACCTCATGAACCGAAGGATACAAAAGAAGAAAACACTTAAATCATTTTGGACACAATATCTAGCTTGCTTATGAAACAACATTGGTCTTAATGGAGACATCCATAATATCATTGTTGTTCGATTCTTGATGACCATAATGATCGGCGTTACCTTTGGGGTGATTTTCTAGGATAAGGGCCCAAGCCGTAAGCATTTAACACATATTTTTTTTTTATATCTTTTGGCAAGTAATCCTAAAAGAATTGGTGTGACAATGAAGGCTAGATCAACTGGCTGAAGTTATCCTTGGTTTTACCTCAGGTTATGGGTTCGACTCTCTAGAGTGACATGTCCTAAGGTTTTTCCTTTGAATCAACTGTAACGGCTCATGATCTACATTTCGTAGTTTAAAGTACGTGCATGACTTCACCATTATACGGTGATGTGTCCCTTGATGTTGAATACCGACTTTTATTAAAAAAGAGATAGAGAAAAAGGATTAGTGTTAATATGGTTAGTGACTTCCTTATTTATTTTTATAATAATTCATTATTATATTGGGTTGCCAACTTAGAAATATAATTTCAATTGGCGGAATTGTGATACCGGTCTAGATTTTTATTAAATTGAAAATGGGAATAGTTATGGTTACAATGAATATAGTAACATTTCTAAAAGAATGTGACATCTTTGATCGACATATATGACATTTTAATTGAGCGACATGTATCTCTTTTCACTTTTATTCAAAAATTATAACTATTGTAGAGAGACGGAGCCAGAAATTCTTTTGCGATGGGGCAATCTTAAAAGTCTTTTGTCATACTTATAAGAGTCGTATCCGAGAATGTAAAAAAATTGGACCCTAACTCGGGTTAGAAAATGGACCCTCAAAATAATTTAGTTCCCCACATCGGGTGCAACACTCATATTCAAAAGATACTAATTATTTTTAATAAATAAACACCACACTTGTCGGGCAAGATCTTATTAAATGAAAACTTATACAATCATAATGTAGGAAACCCAAAAAATATAATCTTTTATGAAATAATTAGCTTGTATATATATCTTTTCTACATAACTATCATGATTATTAAAAATTAAAACAGTTTTTTATTCTACCAATGGAAATGTTTTGATAACCAATGACTTTCACAGAATAAGCTTATGACAATGAAGATAATATTTGTATGCATTTCCTATTCATTTTTTCTTATTTTGAGAAAGGAATTACACATATACCATTTAAATTTTAAAAAATTACATTGTATTAAAATTAGAGTGGGAACAGCTTACCCCGCTGCCCTCATTGTAGATATGTCCTTGTGTTGGACATCATAAATATTTAATACTTATGGTTCTTGCAAAATCCTTTATCTATATAAATGGGTTTTCGAGAACACATTGTCTTCCTTAACCGTTATATATACACCTTATATGAGACCTTAATTTGATAACCATTTTTTAATAACCTTGAAAACTATTAAGTTATGTATTGAATAATATGTTTTTTTCGTTCATTCATATGGGAAACGTTATAAAAATATATGTTGTAGAAAAAATTTTTCAAAACCTTATATTTAGCCGTTTGTTCACATGTGAACGAAAACGTGAACATATTCATTTACAAGTTCAGAAAATGCTACTTTGAAGATTTTTTAAAAAAGTTTATTCAACAACATATTTTTATATATCATCTCACATGTGAATGAACAAAAAAAAACATGTAATCCAATAAATAATATAAAAGTTCTCATAATTCTTGTAAATAAAAAATGGTTCAAAATAAGGAAAGTCCATTATGAAAATTCTAGCATTGTCTTTTATCATTAAAAAGACAACGGAGTACATTACTTCCGGTCTCGCAATCTATTACTGTGAAGATAAAAGATGGCGGGCTAATAATAACTATTCCTTGTAAACATGCAATACCCTCGAGTAATGAACTCGGTCGTATTGTAGTCTTGTTGATGCATTGCCTAGCAAAATGCAAAGCGCTGATGTTTTAAACTTAGGAACTTATCATGTTTTACTATTTACTTCGTAATTTCATTTAGTTATGTGTAGGCTTGGTTAGTTTGTTACTGTTACAGTAGTGTTACATCTTACTGCAATGGGCCGAAGGCCATCCAATATTAAGGGCGGGTTATGTAAAAAAGAAAAAGAATAAACAGAAACCCATCATAAAGATCAGAATGGGATTCACAGCACCTGAAACATGACATGCTCCTTCATTTCTCTTATTACATTCCACGTTCCCGAAACGGATCCTATTAAACTATGATTTCAGGCGATAGATGAAAAAAGTGTGTCGCTTTTGTTGAATCAAGCTAGGAGAGGATGTAATATTTCAAAATGTACTTTAAATTTAGGTCAATTACTAGAGATGCTAATCTGAACAATGCATTTTCTAGTTTCATCAAGTCTTAATTTGTTTATCTATATATCTTGTTTGATAATACTAGAACCAACATTAATGAAAGATATACAGAAGCCTAATGAAGTGAGTCATATCTACTTTCCTTTTACTTAAAGGAGTTAATTCCTAAATGATACTGTTGAGCAATAAGTTGCTTGGTCTTTGCAAACTTTTGGCTTGAATATAGCTGGATATAGGAACAATATCGATCATTTCGAGTGAGCAAAGATGAAGGCTTTAAAAAGTTTTGCTAAATCAATACAGCTGTCTTTATTTTATGAAATCGAGATTGAACTGTAGCTTAGCTTTTCTACTGACTTGAGCTTGATCTGTCTTACAATGTTGTTAAGATAGTAACAGCAGGTTCATTATATAATTATTCGATGGTAATGTGGTTCCGGGGACAGAATTCCCACCTTTTACCTTTAATTTGTTTTTTGGTTAAAACATTTTTCTTCGGAGGGATTCTCCATTTGTTATGGCAAGTTATCCATTTTCATGTAGATACAAATGTTCACTTATTTTGACTTGCTAAAGAAATGCAAATGTCAACATGTACAATTTTTTACTTTGACTTGCAGGGGATAGACACGTGTCGATCGTAGCTATAACGCACACACGCACACCCTGCTGGGACATATTCCATGAAAATAAGGATTTAGTGATTTACTGATCTAGAACCAAAATCAAAGGGTATGGGACTTTGAGTTCCCTCAGTGTTAGTAGCTCAATGGTTGTACTGAGTAGCAGTAATATTTACTGAGCTAAACATTGGTTACCTAAAACCAAGTAGCAGTAATATATACTGAGCTAAACGTTTGTTATCCTAAGCTAAGTAGCAGCAAACAAAAGGCTCTTATTAGTAACACCGATCCTGGCGCTTCAACTAATCTTCCATAAGCATTACAATTCTGTTCACGACACTCATATAGTTGACTCAGAATGGACTACATCTGCCAATGGTTTATTACCGCCAGATGACTTCTCAATGCCATTTATACAATATGGTACTATATAAAAGAAGTGAAAAAGAAACACTCGGAACACCTTGGACACCTTAGTTTCTTTATTACCCATTTGACACCCAATTTTGTCTCCTTGCCATTTTGACACAATTTTGCTAAAAGCATTATTAAAGGGACTCAGTATTTTCTTTAACCAACATACAACTACTGATAATTTTGTTTCAAACTTGGCCTTCTATAATGAAACCAGATGCATATCCAAGTGATTGATTAACAACAAAGCCAAATAAGTATAATTAACTTACCCAGTCTTCATAAAATCAAATTTGCACTGTAACACCATAAATATATAACCAGGAGACCTCCTTTGAGCTCGAACAAAGATGATATTGGTATCGAGTACTGTTGAAAATTGTTTGGTCATGGCTATTTTTCACAGAATTCGTACGAGTTTTACCCTTGTTGACATCATGTTCTTCACATACCACCAATTTATTCAGACTGTCTTAGAGTCTAGAAGAAACTAGGCTTTTAGTATCATCAAAAGTAATCATCACCTTCCCAATGACTTTCCGGTCTCTGATATCCGAAAATGCAAGATGGACCTGCAGCATGGCAACAACATTTACAATATGAACATCATGATAATGTTCATTTTCAGCTGCTGTCCATATAAATTTCACTCTTTCTCTTTTCACAAAAGGAAAAATCTTCATACCTCTTGAAGTTTATATGTACGATATATGTTTATCTTAAGTAAGCCTCTTGCCAACCAAGACAACAGCTCCTTTAGAGAATCTTCCGTTACACCTGGTTTAATTGCTTCAGAGTTCCCCAAGTAGAATCCATGAATCGTCCAGTTCTGCAATAAAGATACAACAATGAACCAATTCATTTTCACTGTCTTATGAACTTCTAGCATTTACATTCGATCTTACATCCACTTAACACTACACACAAAATGACCAAATCTAAAGTGTAAAACGGGAGTTGACCCTATGCAACTAGTATATAGAACATCAAGGTATCATGTGAAATATAAATATAAACCTGGCCGAGATTTATAAATAAGAACTGGGAGAATAGGTTTACCTTAACAAGAGCGATATTAGCAGGAATGACTGGGACCTCACCACTTGCGAACCCTATAACCAGAATTTGTGCTCCCCATTTCAACAGCTTCATGCTATCTTTCATAAGCTTGCCTCCAACAGGATCATACAAAACATCAACCCCGTTGAGTTTTCTTTTTTTCAGGATAGCATTAACACTTTCAATAAGACCTCCTTTGCTCAAGTCAACAACATAATCAGCACCAGATGACTTTAGAAACTCTACCTTTTCTGTTTCTCTGAGATTTCAAATATATGATCCATACACAATTGGTCAAAAATTAGAGTTGTATAATTTTTCAATTAGAGACAACAATTGTGATATAAATTTAATTTCAATAATAATCAAACTTGACACACTAGTAATTTATAGAAAGTTTTATAAAGAAAGAGCTTAGGATCAACTCGACCTGACCCAACCCAACCCATTTCACCCTTATACCCAACCCGCCCATCTTGTCACCTATATATCTCATATGAAGCACACATAACACACCTAGAAACAGCAATAACTATGGCCCCACAAATCTTTCCGATTTGAACAGCTGCAAGACCAACACCTCCAGCTGCACCAAGTACTAGCAACACCTGCAGTTCACTGTATTATCACATATCTTTTTTTTTATAAGCAAACAAGCAAGGTTTGGTTCAAGTGGTTAACACCCCGCCTCTGGAAACAAGTGTCAAGGGTCCGATCTTCTTTTTCTACGTTAGGTAGAATCTGGAAGCAACCTCTCTACCTTAGGTAGGGGTAAAGCATACACCGTCGTAAACGGTTTTGGGACCCATAACCCATGGAAGACGGTATTAGGTGTTAATTAATTATCTTATTTTAAGCAAAACAACTAAAATAACATGAACTTGGACATTTGAGTTTAGGTTTCATGTCAAATCATACAATCAAGTATATACCCATGTCCACCTAAGAAACTATAATTGCCTAACTGTCACACCATCAAATTTTGCAAACTATAATTAGGGTGAAAGTAACACCTGACCAGGTTTGAGATTGGCTCTATAAACCAATGCCTGATAAGACGTCCCATACGCTAACGGTATCGCAGCCGCCGCCACTATATCACATCCATCGGGAACACCCTGCCTACAAATTTCATCAATTTTTAATCACACATACAAAATCACAATCACAAAAATAAAATATAGCCAAAACCAAAAAACCCGACTCACAAATCATGCTCATGAGCAACAATAAACTGAGCAAAAGAACCAACACCCGCGAAAGAACAAACACGATCACCCACTTTAAACTTTGTAACATTCGGGCCAACGGATTCAACTATGCCCGAATAATCGGAGCCAAGAACAAAAGGGTAAGGGAATTTTTCTTGGTATTGACCAAGGACTTGAAGATATGTGGCATAGTTTAAACTGGTGGCTATAATTCTAACCAAGACTGAATTTGGAGAATCAAGTTTTGGAATTGGGTAAGTTGTTGAGATGGTGAGGGCAGTAGTAGAAGTGTTGTTTTGTGATGATAATGAGTCTGGTTTGATTGTTGGATCACCAGGTTTTTTGCATATTAAAGCTTCCATTTCTTTATATTCAAATTTGCACACATAAACATATTTTGGTCTATTATGGTTATTTATAGTTCATCATTGGGTTCAACTTATATATTAGAAAAATAAGAAACAATTTATTCATTGTTTTAGACTTGTAGCAACATTCATTGGATTCAGCAACATACATATTAAAAACAATACCTTTGAGTCCCACATGTGTTTTTTTATCACCCCAAATACACCGTACTTTTTTTTAATGGGACCCACTTAACAACTTGGTATGTGTCTTATTTAGATCCACTCACTTGACAAATCAAGGTTAAAGTTTGATTTAATTATTACTCGTATTTCATATTTATAGGTTTAATTATTATATATCTCCAATTTTTAGTTTACTACCAATGTACATGTGCAATATAAAGGTGGACACGGTGCGGCGGTGACGGCATCGAAGAGGTTGTGGTAGCGGCGGTAACAGGTGGTGGCGACGATGTTGGTTGTGCTGGTGGGTGAGTATTAGATGTTATTGATGTAAAAGTTTTTAATTTAAAATGAATAATGTACTTATTATAGGAGTTTAAAAATATGTATTGGGTGGTGTCAGCGATGGGTGGTGAAGGCGTTGCGACAAATGGTGGTGGTGACGGTGTGAGTGATATAGGTTAACGTAAATGTAACTGATGTAAAGGTGATGATGGAAATATTTTTAAGGATGAAAAAATACCTATGCAATGCGACAGTGATATGGTGGTGAAAGCGGTGATTAGTGGTAGTAATTGATGTAATGTTATTGATCTAAAAGTGTACGGAAGATATTTTAAATGATAAACTAATGATATAAATTAGGAAAAATTTCATATATATCTCATTTTAAAGACATAATTACATATATGTCTTAGGTGTAAGTTTTTAATGCATAATTATAATTTTTTTAAAGCATGTTTTGGACATATATGTAATTATGTTTTTAAAATGGGATATATATGAAATTATCCCTATAAATTATAGGGCCTGATTTTTACACTGAACATTATTATGCATACACATAAAACTAATTTTTAAGACAATAATGCCCCTTGTATATGATCATATTAATAATTAATAATTTAATATAGGTAGTATACTCCGTATCAAAAACTTTTGCCAGCAAAATCCCAATCTTCAATTTTTCACAACCTAACAACTTCCACATTCTTAATCTTATTTTTAACATCTCCATCTTCTTAGAATCTCCTCTACTTTTAACCTTAAAAATCGATCCAATCTGCTCATCCTAATTTACGAACCAATCTCATATAATTTGTTTCCACTGATTTCTTTTCTCTAATTCCTCCACATCTATTTTCAGTTTTTCACTATTTTAATTCTTTTTCTGGGCTGATTTCATACCTATCCCAGTTTCCAACATCCCCCTTATTTGATCCACTTTCATTACCATAACATTCTATTAAAGAAAGACTAATTCAAAGTATTCACTGTCTCACCACACAAAAATTTCAACAAAAAATAAACCCCTTTTAATCAAAATCCTAAAAACACTTTCTGCATTACACCAGATATATATAAGCTATAAACGTAGATATATGTGACTAAACAAGTGTATGTGTATGGAAATGACAGAGAAATGATAAATGTGATCGGAAGGAAACCGATTGTGTATTTCTTTAGTTTATTCCATGTGAATAAATATTGCCCCTAATTTTTCCACATGTCATCATCTTACTATTAGACTTATCTTTAGGCACACAAATTAGGTTGATTTATCATTATCATAAATAATGGAAAATGATTAATCAACCTAACTCATATGCCTAAAAATCAACCTAAAACCTTAAAAATTTGACATGTGGATTTCGCTAATTTTCTTTCATAATCTTGCCCCCTGATTTTTCCACATGTCATCATTTTACTATTAGGCATATATTTAGGCACACAGATTAATTTATCATTATCCATATATAATTTATCATTAATGGTAGGGGTATTATTGTCTTAAAAGAAAATTATAAGTGTATGAATAAAAATTTTCCATGTAAATATCATGACCCTAAGTTATATCATTAAAAATAAGATTATCATTTAAATTTTTTTTTTTTAATCTTTTTAACATGGGTATATCTTATACTCAAAACTCAATGTTAGCAAATTTTGAAGGGCACATAAGGTATTATAGTTTAGGGTTTTTTTTTCTTAAAATCATTTCAATTAAATTTTTGAAATACAAACTATTTATTAATTTGGTTGGCAATTGGGCAAAAAATTTTTTCTTTCCAATACAAACAATTTGTTATATTTTTTTTTTTGTAAAGTAACAATTTGTTATATCTGAACCAGTTGTTTTTTAGTTTAATTCGAAAACTTTAGTGAGTTGAAAAGCGTTAGTGAGTTTGGTATCAAATTAGAAACATTAAAGGGCTCAAAATGATGTCTATTTTTGTTTAAAGTTTAACATCGATCTATTAAACTTTAAATGGCTAAACTATAGTGAGTTTTTGATAGGATATTAACAATAAGTTTTTATGTTTGACTTTAAAGAGAAATATATTCTAGTAGACAATATAAATATCATGAAACATGGTTGGATCAGTGGTAAATACTCTGGCTTCTTGAGACATAGGTCATGAGTTCTACCATTTAGGTAGCTAATGAAAGCAGTCTCTACTTTGGTAGATGTAAAGTTTGTCTACATCTTAACCTCTCTCATACACCGTCAATGTATTGGGGCTCAAAACCCACAGAAGATGGCAGACACTGAGCAGTTTCTTTCTTTCTTTCTAATATAAATATCATGAATAGAAGAGTTTGTTTTTTTTTTTTTTTTTATGAATATCTAGGTATCAAAATCATTTCGAAGTAAATTATGAAAATTTGATGATTTTTTACCAAAAAGAATCAAACATTTGACTTTAATGTACATGAGGTTTATCTTCTTTTTTCTTTTTTTTTTTTAATACACGTGCATGAGGTAACCAACACTTTTGCGATGATCTTTTGATCTTTCCGTAATCTAGAAGTTGGATTAAGGTTATCCAGCTCTACACTTTCTTTCACTATCGTATCATTACGAACCTAATTTTTTTGTGGTTAGCTTCGAGTTGATTATTTGAGTTAATATCTGCAACCCAAGAAAAATTTATGTTTATATAATTTTTTAACAAGTCAACCCCCCAATTAATCTGACCTGTTAACCCAACAACCTTTGAACCATGCTGAAACAATCAAAAATTGAGAGATTTCAACTTAAGTATGTATTTTTGTGTATGTTAATGGCGGTTTTCAATATGTGTAAGTTGAGAGAGAATAATAGTTGTCAAGTTGATTGGAATTAAGAAACGATGCAAAAGGTTACAAAATGCAAAGAGTTCGGAGTTTATATACCTACTAGTGCTCAAACCCGTCCGATGGATAGGTATTTTCAAAATTTATCAATCAAAGCTAAAAAATTGAAATTCAAGTATATTAAATAGATACTGAATAAAATTAAAATAACAAAAATAAAACATAAAACGATAAAAATAAGGCAAAAAGTTAAAATATCGAAAAACATGTTTATAATTAGAACGAAAATAAACTAATTGAAAACATGTATTCTAAAAATAAAGAATTCGTAGTATGGACTATATGAAGTAAATGACTTATGTGAAGTTAAAATCGTCACACTATATTAAATATGTTTATAATTCGTAGTATATTAAATATGTTTATAAATATTGAGTCTAGTTTACTTTTTTTTTTTCAAGTTTAGTTAAATAAAAAATTTACAGTTTCCTATATTTTAAAATACGAAAGCTAAAGAAAAAACATACGAAAATTGACTCCATATAAATGTTGAGTCCAGTTTACCCCTTTTTTTCAACTTTAGTTATATAAAAAATTTGCAGTTTCTTATATTCTAAAAGTGTAAGTTATATAATTTGAAAAACATATCAATTCATCAACAAAGACCATCCTGAACGTTTTGATTCTCTTTGAGTTGTTCCACTCCGAAACAGTTCATACATTCACAACACGAAGTCGTAGATGATGGTTAACATGTGTTGGCTTAAGATCTTCAAGATGAACTAATGTTGTCTTAATTTTTTGTTGTTCAAGAAAAAGCCATAACGAATCTATAATAAACAACAAACTAAATTAAAAAATAAAATAATAACAATAATATAAGAATTAATGTTAAATAATAATGATTATTTGCCATTAAAAAAATAAATAATAATAATAATAATAATAATAATAATAATAATAATAATAATGATTATTTATGATTATGAGTAAAGTATATAAAAAGAAAAACCCTTTTGTAGTCGATGTAGTTTTTTTTTATGGTTGTCGTACGTGGGTTTTTTTTGGTGTAGAATATGTGAGTATTTTTTCTATGTTGTATATATATAGATATAGATATAGATAATAATTATATAATAATAATTTTTGGGATATAAAAGGTCGGCCTAAATATTAAATAAATATTAAAAAATTAGATAATTAATAAGGAGGGAGAATTAGATTCAAGGAGAGGGATTAGGGGTGCCAAGTGTACCCCCAACCTTCACTTTTCGTTATATTATTATAGATGATCCTAGTTAACATCCAAACCCTCGACTCATCAATATTTATATAAAATCTAATACTATCTTATAAAACATTTTGAACTTTCTTTTTTAAAAAAAATAATAAAAAAATAAAATAAGATTTGAATTACCCAAAATACCCTTATTATTTATTCACTAATTTAAACATTTCTATCTTATATACCTATAATAACCTTAAATCTCAACCAGTCATGTTTTTCTCTCTCCTCAAATCTCAACCACTAATTTTTTTTTCTCTCATCCATAAATAATTTTATTCCATTAATTCATTCAAAATCTTTTATCTCAAAAACCGTATGTCACTAAAGTATAAAAATTGTATGGGTGTTCTTAAAATTTCATGCTCTTTCATTAGAGAAGCCATTCGATATACTTTCGACGAACTTTTAAATCCAATGGCGGAGCCCGTACGGCTAAGGCATTTGGCTATCACACTCTATGACTTGACCTATCATCTCCACCATCTCACCGCCGCAACGGGCGGACACTATCTCTCGTACATACAAATTGACACTACAAATTATATTTTAACACATTTGACCTGAAATCAACCCGCCAACTGTCAATCCACCAACCTGAAACCTTGACCCGTCAACTGATTTTTCCAGGTTAATGGGTTGAGTTTGGGCTGACAGGTCTTTGGTCAGGGTTGTTTCTGACATGAAACTTATATTGGGTCGGGTTAAAGTTAAAGATTTTTGACCCGCCAAACCGATCATTGATAGTCCTAGCCCACTTTTTCCCCGCTTCGTCTTTTTAAATGTTTTCTTAAGAGAACACGAAGCCTGAAAACACCACAAACTATCCAAGTTTCCATGTCTTCTAAAAAATGCCCAAAAAAGGGATGAGAAAATATTTGTGGGCAAAGGCCTTAATATGAAAATGGTGCATTTATGACTGCTACTCAAATGAACGTGAAAAAAGATGGTATTCATGTAGCATCTATAGTGTGAATATACACCAAACACCAAACACCAAACACCAAAGTATTAGTATGATCATGATTCATTAACAAGGGACATTTCATTGCTACCCTCAACTAATGCATAAATAGCTAAACCAAACGCCATATCATACTTCAATTCTATAAATTTGAACATTCCTTATAACATCATCGTATTATAAACATTAACAGACCTCTTAAAAAGGTAAGCTTATTTCTATAAGTATAAACGTATGTTATACATTTGTCCCGGGTCATGTAAGGGATTTGCCAACATCTTCTACATACTTGAGTAAATGAACTACTCGCCTAAAGCTTAGAAGAAGTTATAGTTGTGGAGTCATCAAAAGTAATAATCACTTTCCCAATTACTTTTCGGTCTATGATATCTGAAAATGCACGGTTTGCCTGCCAATAAAATTTACAATGTGAGGATCACGATGCATGGTCTTCATTATATTGTGTAAAATCTAAGATTTTTATTCAATTATATCCTATAAAGTCCAAACTTTGATTTAGAATGAAAACCTGATATTTTAGAATTGTTTTAAACTATAAATGAGAGGGAGTCAAGAAATATATCACACATTTTCATAAATCTACTATAACATACTCAACTAATATTATGGTAAATTAATTAAAAACTATTATAACTATATGAGATGAAAAGTAAGAGTAGCCACTTGGGCTTAAAGACGGGCCATTTTAAAGAAAAACAAAACTAGGCTAGGGACTAGTCCAAGGAAAAGGGCTTTCATGGATTATGATCTTTTGGGGGTTTCACATGTTTTGGGTTTGACTGGTCCTGAGATTGGGCTTGTAGGGAAACCTCTAGGACAAAATGCCAATATTGGCATCAAAAGGGGTCTAAGACTATCCGTATCGGTGATCTATGATGAAGGGATCGTGCATTATAATATTAATAATCAAAGTGGTTCTGCAATCTTCCACAATCGGTCTCCCAATTCAAACTGAGTTTGTTCCACCAAACCATATAGGTGGAGCTTTTTCATTGGTGTCAATTATTATAATCAAAGTGGTCCTGTAATCTCTCACATAAGAGTTTTTTTATTTTTTTAATATAATATGAGGCGAACCAAATATTAGATCACAAATGTGGGTGGTCTAAGACCCGTCTTTTCTAGGGTCAAGCCCAGGACAAGTCACCCCCATGTAATCTTTATTTTTGGAAGGACAAAATCATGGCTCATTAGTCATTACTTTAGCCACAAAAATCAGATTTGCAAACCTATTGTAGTTTGTATGAATGACAGATGTTAATGGTAATTAAGCCTCTTGCGAACCAAGATAGCAACTCCTTTGAACTGTCTTTCAGTACACCTGGTTTATTTGCATCATATCTGCCCCAATAGAGTCCATGAATTGTCCAGTTCTACAAGAAAAAAAGGGGATTCAAACTAACATTTAAATTGTTCATCATCTTTATCTTTGTGGAACCATTTGAGAAGAAATAAATAGGCGGCGGCATGTCCCATTTACCATAAGCGAATAACAAATGAGAAAATGACCAATATAGTGGGTAAGTGCTAGGAATGGCAATGGGGCAGGCCTTGGGTCGGGGAGTAGTATCCCCATAACGAAACGTGAAAACTATAACATGCCCTAAACTTGACTTGTTACCCATGGGGTACCTTATGAGGTTCCTGAATTGGGACATTGGGTCTACAACTTTCCCCAAACCCGACACATTCCCCATGGGGAAACCCAAGAGCATGTGTTTTAAAAAGGACATAAGCTTTACCTTAACAAGGGCGATATTAACAGGGATAACAGGGACCTCACCACTTGCGAATCCTATAACCAAAATTTGTGCCCCCCAATTCAACAACTTCAAGCTTTCTTTTGCAATCTTGCCTCCAACGGGATCATAAAAAACATCAACCCCTTTGAGTTTTCTTATTTTCAAGAACTTCTTCACGCTTTCAATAACACCTTCTTTACTCGAGTCAACAATATGATCAACACCCTCTTTCTTTAAAAACTCAACTTTCTTAGTTCCTCTATGATTTTAATAAAGTCAATAGGCATATAGTGAAAAAAAATTAGAGGAAGTATACAATAAACATACACAAAGCACACACCTAGCCACGGCAATGACAGTAGCGGCACAAATCTTTCCAATTTGAACAGCTGCAAGACCAACACCTCCAACTGCACCAAGTACTAACAACACTTTGATCAACACACTTATATGGTTCCAAGATCAACATCACGATTATCCCTTAACTATCACTTAAGACCATATACAAAGAACTGGATCATACATTTACTAAAAATGAAACTTAGCAACTTTTTGAGACAACCAAACTACCATTTAGAAACGCACTAGAAATAAACACCCGCGCGTTGCCGCGGAGCTTTTATAGTAACGTCGTGGACAATGATTCATTAAGCTTAAATACGTTGCCGCAGATTATATTACACACCTTGCGGCGAGACTCAAGTAGATTATCTTTTCAGATGACAATGTTTTGGTACAAATTTGATAAAGTCACCAACAAATATTTATTTGACATTGTAACAATAAAGCATTTTATTGATAGGCTAAAATGTAAAAGATAAAAACTTTAGGGGGTTAAATGGTAAAGACGTAAAAGTTGATGGGCTAAACTGTAAAAGGAAAAAACTTTAGGGATTAAAAAGTAAAGAGAAAACTTTAGGGAGTTAAAATGTAAAGTAGTAAAAGGTGATGGGCTTAAATGTAAAAGGTAAAATCTTTAGGGGGTTAAAAGGTAAAGAGTTCAAAGTTGCATGCATGTGTAGTTGTATCATGTGCATAGAAACTTGTAAAAAATCAGTTGGTTTTTAGTATATATATAAATTTCGAAATTTCATGTTTTAATGTAAATGATCAACCCGATATTTTAAATATGTCAATGATACTAATACCTGACCCGATTTAAGGTTGGCTCTCTGAATTAATGCCTCATATGATGTTCCATAGGCAGCTGGAATGCAAGCTGCGGCTGCTAGATCACACCCATTTGGAACTCCATACCTTCATCATTATTGTCATTAAATGTAAAAACTTAAAAATTTTTAACTTAAAACGGTAGTCATAACTATAAAACATAACCGAACTGAAAAGGTAGACTCACAATTCACGCTCTTCAGCAACAATAAACTGCGCGAAAGAACCAACATACGCAAATGAAGAAACACGATCTCCCACTTTAAACTTTGTAACATTTGGACCGACCGATTCAACAACACCTGAGTAGTCCGAGCCAGGGATGAAAGGCACGGGGTATTTTTCTTGATATTTGCCTTGAACATGAAGTCCTGTGGCAAAGTTTAAGCATGTGCATTTGATTCTAACTCTGACTGAAGTTGGAGTATCAAGTTTTGGAATTGGGTATGTTGTTATATAACTAAAAGGACCATTTTCTGATGAATTTGGTGGGATTGTTGGATCTCCAAGCTTCTTGCATACCAAAGCTTCCATTTTAAGAAAAGGTGAGTATACAAAAATGTCAATACAATTGGGCACTACAAAACACAACTTTCTTGTTATAAATATATATGGGAAAAAGTGAATATGAGATTGTTCCTATTTAAACTTATTTTAATATATTTTTGTATTTTAAATAAATCACAGGACTAAGAATTTTATAATGGATAAAGATCCTTCAAAGTTGTGGCAACTTCATATGTGAAGTTAGACAATTCTTAACCATTAGATTGAAATCAATGGTTAAGATTTAAAAATCAAATTTAAATCTTGACCTTTGATTTTAATTTAATTGCTAAGATTCTTACAACTTTACCAATAAAGTTGATATAACTTTAAAGAATCTTTATCCTTTTATAATTAAGAAAAAACAAAATGTGAGGTGTTCGTTATCTAAGCATGGGACAACCCCTATTCACTTCCCCGCAATATAATTATTTTATCAACCAAAGTTGTGGTACTTGTAGCCACAAAGTGACAAGATGTACTCTAGGATATGATGTGTTTATTTTTTAATCCAGTATAATTAATCACATCAATTTATCAATTCTTCTAGTAATAAACTAATAAACGTCTACCGTATCTCAACCATTATTTTTTGATATCTCGACCACATCTAATATTTGCAACGATAGTCACTGTAAATAGTGCGGTTCTCTGTCTGTAATGGTAAATCTAGCAAAATAATAACGGGCCCTGTCAGTAATCAATACAAATAGTTGGATATGGACAAAACACAACTATTTACAACGATAATCGCTACAAATAGTCTGGTTGAATTACCAAAAATCTGGTTAGGATATCAGCCACCCTAATAAATTGTAAGGACTTTCCCATGTATCTACTAGCCTACTAGTATAATTAAGACCATTCAAGTATAATAATAGTCACATTCTAGAGTTCGTCATTATTTTATCTTATATGTCAGCCCTCATGTTGGCGAGGAGCTAGATTCGACCTTTTATTTTTGCAAAATGGTCGGAGTTCTTTTAGGTGATATTTTATTATCTCTAAATCTACCAATATATATATATATATATATATATATATAAAATATAGTACTAAATTAATTACTAAACAAATGAGAATCCTTAGATGAGTTTCAACTTTGATTTAAAACCATTAGATCAAACTTAATTATTTTATCTTTCTTAAATGACAATATTAATACTTATACTTTATATAATTAGTCAAATATATCCTTTTTAAATCTATATATATATATATATATCTTATATTAATAAAAGAGAATTGTTTCTAGAACTTTTTTTCTTATGTGGCAAGCTCATGTCCTTTCCTACAAGTGATTTTAAAAAATTATTCTTTCTATAATTTATTTAACCTTAAACATTATATATTATAATTAATTTAAGAAATTAAAGATATATCTCATTAAATAGATAAATTGAATATATTATATTGTTTCCTAAGTTTAAAGGGAAAAAAAATATAACTATATACAACTAATATATATCAATAAGTCATATAATTAGATTATCGTAAATTTAATATTTAATTTATAGTGTTCATTGATTCATTATTCTTCATATTAAATTTCCATGAAACAAAAAAAAACCTTTAATTATTTTTTAATAAACATTATTTATAAAACTTTTATTAAAATACTCGGGTTAAACCCGGGTTAATTAGCTAGTATATATATAAAAGGCTATCAAAAAGTGCTCACGTGGCACTCTCCGAACCTGCCATGTTAGCATTTTTTGATGTGGCATCACCAGAATGATCCAAGTGACACATGAGCATCCACGTGGACGTCTACTTCGCTTAGTCAAAGTCCACGTAAGCAATCAAGATTTACAATGATGCTTTATTAAAATTTTTATATAAATGTTGGAGGTATGGATAGAACCCCACCCATGACCTCCATGTTAACATATGAACTTCTTTGCCAGTTGAACCACAAGGAATTTTGTTTATTATTTGAAAAGTCACAATAGAAATACTATTGTTGTCTTAAAATATATATCTTGCAATTGTTCATCCAATAATTAATATAGCTAGACATGAGAATTTAAATTTTTTAATGTTATTGTCATTCAAATATTTTTGAGAGTTTTTAGTAATCAGTTAATGCGCCAAAACTTTTGGTTATTCATAATTCACAATACATGATTCCTTTGTAGTACAATTTATCATATAATTTACATAGAAATTTAACACTTTCATCTCCACATTTATTTTTCATTTATATATTATTTAACTTAATTATGAATCCAAAGATAAAAATTTGGTAGAGATATAACTAGAACATGCGGATTTCTTTTTTTTTTTTTTAAAAATACAAAATATGAGGAAATAGGTTTACCTGAATCTAATAAAAAAAAAATTTAGAAATGCTTTCAAATAAAACGTGTCATTATTTTTAGTTGGTTTCGTGTTTTTGGTATGTAAGTTGATAGCAAATTACAAGTTTAATTTCTAGAAATCTTTCGTGCATTTTAACTGTTGATTAACTTGATATGTTTTTGTTTAACCTTAACCTCTATATACCAAAGACGAATCGAGGATGTCGGTTATCTTTCTTTGACTTTTACAGTAAATAATTTATTTTGTAAGTTCACTTTGTGAACAAGTGCCGAGGTAGATGCTAATAGATTTCTTAGAGCTCGGGGTTCATTCAAAAACCATCTGTCACATTTGATGGAAACATGACACAAATTGCCGACGGTCATGGATGGTATTGAATCTACCGACTCTTTGTTTGGATATATTCGAGGGGTTATTTCAGTCCAATTACTTATAAACTTGATGAAACAAGTTATGTGTCATATCTAATACGTAAAAAATGAATAAAGATGTTGACTGATAGCAAATTTCAATCCTAAGAAGTTCTTAGAACAAATCAAGTTTTAAGCTAGCTATTTAGTTACAATTGAATGGAGTTTTGTGCGTAATATTTGACGTCATATATCTTAATGATGTGTTGTTATAGGGTCTATCTGCAACAAATTGGTGATACAATTAATCATCGATGTAAGGTATATATAGAGATTAGCTAATATAAAATAATTTTTGATGTTTTACAAGCCTTTTTGTTTACCATCTACATTCAACAATACATTTCATTTTATCAATATTCACATACTAACATCTTTAGCAATAAATTTCACACAATAATATCGATAGTTTTTATATTATCAATATTCACACATTGACATCTTTATTAATAACTTTTCCATTTTAATAAATATTTTCCATCTACATTTTAATAATATTTTCAAGCTTTATGTTTAGGCTGGAAATTAAGATATTAAAATGTGTAATTAAGTTTGAAACTTTTGTTTTACTTTCAAATTTTATTACGATTCTCGCCTAAATATATGTGTACATATTATAACTTATACTGGCGTACATTGTTATAAGGCATTTAAACAGACGGGTCTTAAATAATAGATTAGCACTCTTAGAATATATATATATTTTAATAAAAGCTGATCATCATTTTTAAATCATCATTTTTAACTAACATATAAAGTTGTTTTTCTCATACATTTTTTTAAAGCTATATTTGAGCAACCGTGAAATCAGTTTTAAAGTTTTTTTGATATTTTGAAGTATAATGGTACGTAAGGCTTTACAATTCAAGATTTTAAATTATTATCATCAATGTTTGTATTGTATCATGTGAATTAAATCCTTTTTGTTATAACTATATGTATTTTTTTTAACTTATAATTTTTTATACTTCGTTTAATGACATTTTTTAGTATACACAATATTACATGTGTCGGATTTTCATTGATTTATTAATGATTAATTAGTCAATCATTATAAATTTTATTAGCCCATGAAATGCATGGGTTATACTTCAAAAAATTTCAAATCCTATAATAAATATCATATCTAGCTAGATTAATTAAATCAAATCTATAAGGGGTGAGAGTGGTCATTCTATAACCAAACTTTTATTAATTTTTCACCTTATCACTCCAATAAAAATCCTCCACTTCATTTTTTCTTCAAATTTTACCAAACTTCACCAAAATATTAACATCACTTTCACCAAACCTCACCAAACTTATAAACACTATTTCCACCTCATATTTTTATGTCATTTTTTTAATTTATAAAATCAAAAATTATATAAATTGAAACATCTAGATAAATATAAATACAATCAACAATAAAATAAATAAAAATACAGGGGCTGCTGAATTGTAATTAACATAAATAAAAATATAGTTTCAAAATTTGTATAGTATCAAATTATAAAGACTAAAATTTAAACGATAAAGAAAAAAAAATCTTTTAAAGAAGAAAAGATAGAGACACTAGTATAAGTATTTTAAGTAGATACTATAAGTATTTAAAATAAATATATTTAAAGTCTAAAATAGTAATATAACAGAAAAACATTTTGTGATTACTTCAAAATATTAGAAAAATGGTATATATAAATTAATATATATAACTTTCATTGCCATGCATATTAAAAATAGAAAAAAAAAAGAAAAGGAAAAGAAGGAACACCCATGTTTTTATTCATTAGTGGCCCCCACAACTCCTATTTCATCCCCGGACTCTTTGGTAAAGTTTGCCGAAATCCACATCTTCTCTCCTTCGGCGTAACACGGGCGGTGGTGTTACTACCCGGCGACTCGGTCAATGGGTTTGCCGAATACCACTGCTTCCCACTTACATATATAATACTTACATAGTTACATTTACTATATACTAAGTTGAATGTAAGCACACATGTTATGAGTCACTAACCACATTAGATTTTATGATACAACCACAAAGTGAAAACTGGTGGCTCAGCCTTTGTTGATTAGGTTTTTTCTCGTGTCTCAGGTCACTGTAATTGGCACAAATTTTTTCAACCTCTTTACAATCTTTGCAGTTAAAGCTCTAGGTAGACTCTAGATTAGTTTAATGTTGTTTTCTAGAGTGTTAGTGTATCTGTAATTGTACTATTTGATTGTAAGTCCCAACTATATAATAGATGAGTATTGAAGACACCTCTATGTCGATGGTGAGTTTACTTTGCAACACGTTCACTGTATCTAGACGTGACCAGTTGCAGTGAACAGTGTACTAGGTTAACTGGAGTTATACTTCTTAAGGTGATAAGAGTAAATAAGTAAATACAATGCAATAAGTAAAGTACAAGTAATATAAATTGGTGAGACAATATGTAATTTTCAAGTGTATTTTATTTATTGATTGTTAAATAAAATACAAGGTTGTTGCGGAACCAAGATAATACATGAATGTAAATATCCTAACAACCTATGAAATACAATTGATCTAGACTTGGAAATTCTCTTCTACAATCGAAACACTTAAAGTTGTGAAGTGTTCCTTTTAGCGATTGAGAGAATATTGCACAAGTTCACCAAAGATATTGCAAGTATGAGTGTTTGCAAATTAAAATGCTTGTGCAAGGACCTCTATTTATAGTCGAAGGTTGAGCATTGGGATCTCAACTTCAATGTACAAATAACAGCACACAAAAGTATTAGTAAATAATTCTTTGTGTGTGTGCTAAATAAAGTAAGACAAAAGGTTACTTTATTCAACCAATCTACATCTTTGCACTTTTATCCACAGACAAGATTATTGTCCGGGTAAAATGATGTAGTGTAAAAGTTCCTCCTCGTAATCGATGTGAAACTTTGTAAGGGCATTTACACTGAAGGATCTCCAGTTGATCAATCTGATTAGAATGTCAACTGGGCTTCGCTGCCATTGCCATTCTCTTTCTTCCACTTGTTGTCTTAGACTTCAACTGGAATGTCTTCAGATGTTGTTCTTCAGATCTCAACTGGAGGAAGTCATTAGTTGCATAAACTGTACATTGCAACTGGACTTCAAATATTTCAGACAATTCTTCTGTTATCCAGATGCAATTGGAGAGCTCCAGTTTTCAGCGAAACTGGACCTAACAAATTCCCCCTAATTGTCCTGAAATATTGCCAAGTATTTTCAAACTTGTTTCTGTACAAGTATAAGTTTGAAATACTTGAATTTGATAACATCTATTAATTTTCCAAGGCATTTTTATAGATCATCAAATGCCTTAGGTTCAATTTTAATTGTTTGTAGATCTTATCAGCTATCTATCTTGTGGGTTACAAATCCGGCAACTTGTATATACAATAATTTTACAACAATTACAAGAAAGTAAATAAAATTACAAGAAGATAGATAGAAGGAAAACTTAAACAGATGGCCCTTCGCCAGTTTTCCTTCTCTTGGCAACAGATGAAATTAGCTGCTTGTCTTCTGGATCGAAGTTCAATCTTTCTTCAACATTTTCCTTGAACTTGATCAGATTCTGCAATACATATTCCCAGCCTTTTTCTGCTTTGTTCTTGAGTTGCCTTTTCTCCAACAAGCTCAGCATCTCCACATGCTCTGAATGACCATACTGATGAACATCAGGATTCTCAGTTGTTCTTTTGGGTCCTCTAAAGTATTGAACCTCTACCACAAAGTGTTTGGCACCAGGTTTGATCGAAACCTTCACATCAGTGATCCTACCTTTATTGTGCCTTCGATGCTGTACACCAGATAAGTATGTGCGAGCCTCAGATTCATTTGTCAACTTGATCTGGATCGTGCTCAGTTTTTGAGTAGCAGCTCGAATATCATCATTGGATGGTTCAAATGGTTCTACCCAAGTCCTCAGGTTTGCATCCCTTGGCAAAGTTTTCTGTTTTCTTCCTTTGGACTTGGGTGGATTCAATACCTGTTTGACCACCTTCTTTACTTGCTCAGTTTTCTTGAGAATACCTTCAGTTCTGATCTCCTTAGCCTTTTCCACTGAAACATTTAAGCATCTAGCATCGTGACCAGCTTCATCATCTTGATAATGCTTATCCAGTTCAACCTCCAGCATTTCCTTCAGGTCACTAACAATTCTTGCATCATCTTTAACTTTCTTATATTCCATCAGTGTCATGCCCAGAAGTTGTGAATCAGTGGCATCAACAAGAGTGGGTGGAAGAGTTCTTCTTGATTGATTTTCATTTGTTTCTTCCTCTCCTTAATCACATTTCCAATTCTTGCCAGTTTCTGACTTTCATTTTTTGTTACTGGAGGCAACTGATCAACGTTGTCAGTTTCTAACATTGGTATATCAGTGGCCAGCTTATCAGTTAGTACATCAATGGCCATTCCCTTTCCCTTATCAACATTCCCCCTAGCCACCACATCATCAAACTTTTCAATAACTTGCTCACCAGTATCAGTACTGGCAGCAATGACCATCTGACTAGCATCAGTACTAGTCCCAGTCCTAACCACAATTTCCTTTTCTGAAACTGAAGCTTCAACAAGAGTGCGAGGGGCACGAACAGATCTTCCCCCCTTGGCAGCATCTAGTCCTTGCCTGATGGCTTCAAAATCGGCATGACTGGATGGCAAGCGACCTAGAGGCTGCCATGATTCCATGTTCTTGCACTTCTTGAAAACTCCACAGATAATGCGAACTGTCCTCCACAAATGATTTATTTCTTGAGATTGAGTCATGACATTTCCACAAGTGGTGTCTTGACTCTTTTGAATTGCTTGAAATATTTTTAAATCATCTGGAGAGAGCCCAGTTGCAACTGCTTCCTTTGCCTTTTCTTTGCCAACTTCAGTTGTCAGATTTATTATTGCAGTTGAGTGATCAGATACCTTGCTAGCTAAAGTGTCTAGACTGCACCTCAACCGATCAACCTCAAATGTAATGGGGGTGAGATCAACCTGGGGCGCTGTAGTCTTGGTGATCTCAGATATCACCTTTTCCAGAAATTGTTGTTCTCTAGCAGCGAAGGTATCCTCTATCTTTTGACCAACTGAAGAGGCCAACTGGTTACCAAGCTCAGTCACATTCAGACCAGGTTTTTCAGTTAGCAACTTAACCTGTCTTTCAAGCTCCTTCAAATCAACCTCTGATGATCTAACAGTTATGTTCAGCAGGTTGGTGATTGAAGATGTGACTCCAGATTGAGTTAGTGCAAAAGCCTCCCTTAAAGATGTTGCCAGTTGATTGTAGGAATTGACCAACTCATTGAGCTTATTGAACACCAAGTCCTCATTATCAGTGAACTTGTTAATCCCCAAATCTACCACCTTTACATTTGTCAGGTGTTCCTTGTGGTACTTGGCGAGGGACTTGGTATTCTTCTAAAGTGTCTTTTGAATCTCCTCCACCCTCGTAAGAAAGTTTGAGATATTAGATTGGAAAGACACGAACTGGCTATCCAGTGACGGAGGGGAAGATGTCACTGGACCAGCTCTAAAAGATGCAGGTACAACTGGAGGAGGTAATGCAATCGTTGGTTCTCCAGTTGTAGTAGCACCAGTTGAAACAAGAGGAGGGGTTGTAGAAGAAAGCTCAGGAAAAACAAATTGGGAACCATGCTGAGAATGCTCAGGTGTGGTTCCCGGCGGCGGTAGTACTGTCCTATTTCTAGGAACAAAGAGTAAGTTAAGTAGTGATCTGGAGGGGTGTAAAGGAATTTCTTCAAGTGTGGAAATATTTGGTGAAACTAAAACTTGTAGTTCATGGGGTTGACCAAAGAGAGAAGGGAGTTGATTAAGTACAGTTGCATCAGCCATCTCCTGGTCAGATTCAGTCTCAGAAGAATCCGAAGATTCAAGCTGAAACTCACCCTCATTTATGCCAAGATTCATAAATGTTGGGGGTGGCTGAACAAGTTGTTCAGACTCCTGATGACCAGTTTGAGTTTCCTCAATGGTTTCATCAGTTTGTGGAATTTCTTCCTGGAAATAGGTCACTTGTGCCTCAACTACAACTGCTCTTTCCTCAGTCATGGTATCATGGGCCGAAGAGTTTGGAACCTCGATCTCTAGTTGTGACTGGCCAAAGACGTCGTCAGTTCATGAAATAAGAGTGTCAGAAATTTGGCTCTGCAAGTTGAGTGCTGACACGGACTCTAATCTGGGTTGGGCTAACCCAGTTGCATCTTCACCACCCTCTCCTAAAGAAGTTTCAAGGATGGTTGCTTGCGATATATCCCTTTGACTTTCTTCAAGTACGTGTTGAGAAGTACCTGAAGGGCTGGTTGGGGTACTAGTGTCAGTGGCAAGTTCTGACTGGTTCCTATGACGATTGGTTGACCTTTTTGCCTTTGGAACTGCCCGGATACCTGTTGGGAGGTCTCTGAGGTAGGTAACTGGAAGGACTGACATGCTGGAGCTGGTGGGGATAGACTGTTTCCTAGGTTCGACAACTATCACAATACCAGCAAATGAACTGGTGGGTCCCTCATTATTTTGAGGCCCGCCCAATTGTCTTTCTGAGCCACCTGGTAATTGTGCGTTAGTTTTTGCGAATGCCAACAACATTCTTTGGGGAATCTGGCCTCATTAACAGTTGATTGAAGGTGATCCAGATTCCTCAACAATTCTGGGACAGAGTATAGAGACTGAGTATTTTTATATTCATCTCTGCCCAGTATGTTGGCGAAATCAACTCTCGGTCCGTTCCACAGGCAGTATGCCATTTCTGCTTGGAAGGATTTTATCTGGTCCGAACCCCTAGAACTCCCACCCAAACTTTCAACTAAGTGGACAAAGAAGTACTTCCAGGATGGTGAAAGACCTCTCATTGTCATGGGTCCCTTGGTCCGTAATACCCCTTGCTCCAATACCTCCTTATTGCCCATATCTAGAAGTACCTGGCGGAAATTTATATTTTGGGATATTACCACTGGAGACTCACCTTGTCTCCGGTAGTTGAGGGGAAGGGCATCCCTCAACGTGTCTACAGTGATGGTACACGGGACTGACCCATCCTTTAAGGTGAAGGAGATGGATGAGCCGTCGTCGGAATTTGTGGCCGTGTACCAGAACTCACACAAGTAGTCATGATACATCTTGTGTGGGTTCAAAGAAAAACAATCGCCAAGGGGAGAATCACGAAGAAAGGATTTAACTTTATAGATTTGGAATTACTAGGGGTACCCACGACATGATGAACATTCTCTGATGGAACATACTCAACTGTGAGTAAGTTAACATCACGAGAACGAGGTGAAGATGAAGATTTAGGAGCCATTTGTGATAGATTGGAAACTGAAAATGCGAATTTTGGAATTAGGGTTCTTGATTTATTGAGAAGAGAGGGAAAGGAAGCGACTTTGATAATTGGAAGAGTAAATGAGGAGAATATTTGTGCGAAGTAAATGAAAAATGAATTTGGTGGGGGTATATATAGGTAATAAAATATCCTAAATATATACGAAAATATATTTTAATCACCAAATTTTCAAAATCGTTTATAAAATTTGATTTTTAGAAAATTTGAAATTCAAAAATATTTAATACCAACTTGTCAAGCATTTAATGCTACGACGGTTGGTATTTCCATGCGCCCACTACCTGCAACAATCCCCATAAAAAGGGCATCTTTTTATCAAAATGGTTTTGACACGTCATGTGACGGTTGGGAGTTGGTTCAAACACTCGAGTATCATCACGTGTTACAAAAATTGACAAAGTATTCTTACTGTTATGAAAATCTTGTTGACTACCAGTTTGAGATAAGACCAAACGTGCACACTGGAGAGTGTCCAGTGCCAGTTTCAACTAGAGGGGTTCTCCAGTTGCAATTTTGAAAACAAAAATAAATTTTAGTCAGTTTCAACTGGAGATCCCTCCAGTTGCATTTTGAGCAAAAATAAACTTTAGTCATAAAAACATTTTGAGTCTATTCCCCCTAGAAGAATGATCTAGATATCAATTAGTGTCAGGATAGTATCACAAAGGCGTTCGATAGCCTGGCGAGCAAAGATAATCTGGACCTCCTTAACTGGAGAACTTCATCAGTGTCACTGATGCGTTCATAACAAAGTCTCCAGATTCAAGGATTTAGCATTCCCAATTCGGTAATGAGATGTTTGAAAGTCTTTTCATCAAGAGGTTTTGTAAAAACATTAGCTAATTGTTTATCAGTGGGGATGAAATGAATTTCAATATCTCCTTTCATAACATGATCTCTTATAAAATGATACCTGATATCAATATGCTTTGTCTTTGAGTGCATCACTGGGTTGTGAGATATAACAATTGCACTGGTGTTGTCACAAAAGATTGGGGTTCTTGAGTATTTCATACTATAATCGAGCAACTGGTTTTTGATCCAAAGAATCTGGGCACAACAACTGGCCGCAGAAATGTACTCTGCCTCAGCAGTTGACATTGAGACTGACGTCTGCTTCTTGCTAGTCCAACTCACCAGTTTCTCCCCTAAGAAGTGACAACCACCAGTTGTAGATTTTCTATCTATCTTACAACCTGCATGATCTGAATCTAAATAACCCATTAGATCTAACCTTGAGCCTTTGGGATACCAAAGACCAAGGCTAGGGCACCCTTTCAGGTACATGAAAATGCGCTTAACAGCATGCAAATGTGATTCTTTTGGGTTAGCCTGAAATCTGGCACATAAACATGTTGCAAACATAATATCTGGTCGACTTGCAGTTAAATACATCAGTGAACCAACCATTCCACGATATTCTTTTTGGTCCACTGGTTTTCTATTTGGGTCAGAATCCAAATTTAAAGGTGCTGCAATGGGTGTGTTTTTCGATGAGATTGAATCAAATTTGTATTTTCTTAACAAATCTTTGACATATTTTTCCTGGTTAATAAAAATACCATCCATGGTTTGTTTAATTTGTAAACCTAAGAAAAATGTTAATTCACCCATTAAACTCGTTTCATACTCTATTGACATGATTTTTGAAAACTTTTCACACATTGCATCATCAGTCGACCCAAATATAATGTCATCAACATAAATTTGTACCAGTAAGATATTACCTTTTTCTTTCAAGATAAATAAGGTATTATCTATTGCTCCTCTTTGAAAACCATTATTGAGAAGATGTTTAGTTAAAGTATCATACCAGGCTCTTGGGGCTTGACGAAGACCATACAAAGCTTTGTTGTCTGTATACCCAGTGAGGATGCTTCTCATTAATGAAATCTGGAGTCTGCTTAACATACATTTCTTTTTCCAAAGTTCCATTAAGGAACGTACGTTTGACATCTATCCATTAAGGAACACACTTAAGCTTCTTGTATTTGGCTTTGTAATCATCAGTTTTAACAAAATTTGGGACAGAGGGACCAGTTTGGTTGTTCGACTGACTAGATCTGCATTCCTTCATAAAGTGACCTTTCTTACCACACTTATAGCAGGTAAGATTGGCTTTATCCAGAGAGTTGGAGCTGGAAACATTATTGGACCCATTAAATCTATTAGATTTATGCTTAAACCTATTAAAGGTTTTAGCAATCATGGTGACCAGATCATCATCGTCATTCTCATCACAACCATCATTGAGTTCAGTGGTCAGGCCAAAGTTCAAAAAGTTGTTTAACATCTCCTTCATAGATTGTGACTGGACATTCTCAGCAGATATTAAAGCAGCACAAGGTTGCCCAGTTAAGCTGGCGACTTTGGAATTCTGAGCATGGTTTAAAGCATCTTGCTCAGCCAGTAATCTTGCAGCATTATTATCTTCAGTGAATCTGAAGGCTCCATAGAGAGAAGCAAGAGTATGGCTATGCAAGGTCTTACCTTGTCTTAAGACAAGAACCATGTGTGCCCATTTGGATGGTAAAATATCACGAAACTTTTCAAGAAGAATATCCTTATCATTCTCAACACCCAAGCCTCTCAGTTGATTAATGAGGATAGTAAATCTGGTGTAAGTGCCAGTCAAACTTTCATTCTAATTCATCCTACATTGACTTGGCACTGGGAAACAACACAAGTGTTGGAATAAGTTCCTCAGGGACAGCAACGAGAATCATGTTTTTCAGTCTGGTATCAAGGTCAACCAGTCTGTGATCCTCATCAGACCAATGTTCTTCTGCTTTCTCCCTGGTACCTCTTCTCCCAGTTAGGTCTAGGAGAGGACTTACCCCACTAGACATGGGTATATATGGTCTATCCTTAAGGATTTTCAACATATACCTCTCTATCCCACCAAAATGAAAGAGCATTCTGGCCTTCCATGTAACAAAGGTCTCACTGCTCCCATCGAACTTGGGAACAGAAGTATTGGAATAGTGTAGGAGGAGGAGGAGGAGGGTTAGTATTTAAAAGAGTAACAGGTATTGTATTATTAGGATTAGTTTCATTTTGAGGACCAGAACCATTCTCACCTTCAGTAGACATCTAAGCAGACCTAGGTTATAGAATTGAAACAATTCAACCTGCCCGCTCTGATACCACTTGTAAGTCCCAACTATATAATAGATGAGTACTGAAGACACCTCTATGTCGATGGTGAGTTTACTTTGCAACACGTTCACTGTATCTGGACGTGACCAGTTGCAGTGAACAGTGTACCAGGTTAACTGGAGTTATACTTCTTAAGGTGATAAGAGTAAATAAGTAAATACAATGCAATAAGTAAAGTACAAGTAATATAAATTGGTGAGACAATATGTAATTTTCAAGTGTATTTTATTTATTGATTGTTAAATAAAATACAAGGTTGTTGCGGAACCAAGATAATACATGAATGTAAATATCCTAACAACCTATGAAATACAATTGATCTAGACTTGGAAATTCTCTTCTACAATCGAAACACTTAAAGTTGTGAAGTGTTCCTTTTAGCGATTGAGAGAATATTGCACAAGTTCACCAAAGATATTGCAAGTATGAGTGTTTGCAAAGTTGTTAAAATGCTTGTGCAATGACCTCTATTTATAGTCGAAGGTTGAGCATTGGGATCTCAACTTCGACGTACAAATATGGTTGACAACACACAAAAGTATTAGTAAATAATTCTTTGTGTGTGTGCTAAATTAAATAAGACAAAAGGTTACTTTATTCAACCAATCTACATCTATGCACTTTTATCCATAGACAAGATTATTGTCCGGGTAAAAGGATGTAGTGTAAAAGGTCTTCCTCGTAATCAGTGTAAAGCTTTGTAAGGGCATTTACACTGAAGGATCTCCAGTTGATCAATCTCATTAGAATGTCAACTGGGCTTCGCTGCCATTGCCATTCTCTTTCTTCCACTTGTTGTCTTAGACTTCAACTGGAATGTCTTCAGATGTTGCCCTTCAGATCTCAACTGGAGAAAGTCATTAGTTGCATAAACTGTACATTGCAACTGGACTTCAAATATTTTGGACAATTCTTCTGTTCTCCAGATGCAACTGGAGAGCTCCAGTTTTCAGTGAAACTGGACCTAACATTGATCTCTAGCAATTTGCTAGCAAGTCCTTAATATATATATATATATAGAGAGAGAGAGAGAGAGACGGAGCCAAAAATATTTTTGTGAGTGGGCAATTTTAAAAGTTGTTTGTCATACTTATAAGAGTCGTATCCGATAATGTAAAAAAATTGGACCTTATCTCGGGGTTAGAAAATGAACCCTCAAAATAATTTCGTTCCCCACATTGGGTGTAACGCTCATATTCAAATGATATTAGTTATTTCTAATAAATAAACATCACACTTGCCGGACAAAGTCTTTTTAAATGAAAACTTATATATCATAATATAGGAAACTCGAAAAATATAATTTTTTATTAAGTAATTAGTTTGTATATATATATATATATCTTTTCTACATAACTATTAATCTATTATGATCATTAAAAATTAAAAAAGTTTTTTATTCTACCAATGGAAATGGTTCAATAACCAATGACTTCCACTGAATAAGCTTATGACAATGAAGATAATATTTATATGTATTTCCTATTCATTTTTTCTTATTTTAAGAAAAAAATTACATATATACTATTTAAATTTTAAAAAATTACATTGTACCAAAATTAGAGTGGGGGCAGCTGGCCCCACTGCCCCATTGTAGATCCGTCCTTATATATATATATGTATATATATATAGTGAAAAGTTATTTTGAGAACCTTTTTTTTTTGCGAGAACCTTTGAGAACTTTTCAAATTAATCCCAACCGACGATTATTCTTTACATGAAAATTGTTTTTTGATTGTTTTCTGAATAACTTATGTGTAATTTTAAAGTTTATAATTGTGTGGAGGCATGGATTATCATCCGTTATACAATTATATGGAGATTTGGATTCTTGATCATATGTGCATGAATATTGCTATGATTACATGTGATCGACTTGCATACATGTGATCATAGCAATATCCGTGCACATGTAATCTAGAATCCAAATCTCCGCATAATTGTATAACGGATGATAATCCATGCCTCCACACAATTATAAACTTTAAAATTACACATAAGTTATTCAGAAAACAATAAAAAAAAAAATTTCTATGTAAAGAACAATAATCGGTTGGGCGTGATTTGAAAAGTTCTCGCAAAAAAAAGGGTTCTTAAAATAACTTTACCCTATATATATCTAATTATTAAAACAGTAGGAAATTGAGCCTTCTGAATCACTCTTCAAAGTCAAAGCTATGCTAAAAGTTTGCCACGTAGGATTTAACCTATGTGGTATCTCCATGTTTTTTTAACAATATTTTATTTTCTCCTATTATATTTACAGAAATTAAAAAAAGAAAAGAAATCTAACTAATCACTTATATTAATATTAAAATTATAATTACAATATTAAAGATTGAAAGTATCCGCATTTTATTGTTTATCGGATCTATGTTATTTGGCAACAAAATTTTAAACTCTTGAATTCTCATTTATAATTTATACAAAAATCACACAAATGTCCATCCTACATATACAAAGTTTTTGAGCTTATTTTTTTCTGTCATAACTTTTTATCTACTCGCATTAGAATTAAATCTTTAAGTTTTTAGAATTAAATCTGTAAGTTCTTATTTTAGTTAACTATTTATATTTATATATATTCAAATTTATTCGATTATATGTATTTATAATTTTTAGGTTTTATTCTTTTCATGAATTGAAAATTTTTTTACTATACTAATATAATAAATTGGTTTATGATACAAATTCGCTTTATTATTGATGTACCTATTGCCCTGTTCTATGTTTTCTAATAAGTCATCTGCTCCATATGGACAGAACAAAAGCTTCTCAAAAAGATGAAACGACGTAATAAAAGGTATTATCTGCTTTCCCTTGATGAAAATAGTTAATTGTACTTTTGTTATAATACTACTAATTAGTTTGTTTGCTTTTACGACTCTTCAATTTTCACAAGTATGATAAGCCGGAGATCTCGAGAGGTGACTTTGTTTGATGTGTTTGAGAATATTGTCTTTATATATTAACCCCAACTTCCCCTGTTTTGCTCTTATAATAACAGTTATATATATTCAGTTCTTATTGTGATAACTCAGATGTGTCGTGAGCCTTAGTATAGGCAGAAATATGTGCTTGACAAGTAATGATGGGGAATTAAAACGTTCAACACCATAGTGATTGTATTCACATGTGGGATTTCAAAATATACTTATATAACGGAAGAATTACTGTAGCCTTGAAATATAACAAACTGGTGAATATGTGATTAATGTGCTTAGGACTAAGTCTACGGGATTCATCATTCATCGACTATATGATTATACTACATAAGATGCATGTTATATTTTGTATTTGACGCCGTGTTGTTTTCGTTAACTAACAATTAGTAATGTCTACATAAGAATTGTAAGTTAATATCTCAATCAACTTCTTTTAAAAACCGCACATCGCGCGGGTTAAAGAACTTAGTATATATATATATATATTTTTGTCGTTAAAAAAAAAGTACATAATGGTTGTTGCAGAATGTTTTGTGTTAGAATCTCAGACTTTTCGGATAAGAAGGAAAGAAATAGATTGGTTATTAATTAGTGAGCTTAAAAATAATTATTAATAATTTTTTTTTTTTGAACATTAAGTCGGAACACGACATCGGGGAAACCTCACCGTATAATGGTGAAGTCTTGCACGTACCCTAGATAACGAGATGTTGACGATGAGCCGTTACAAGTATTTAGAGGAAAAAACTCCAAGGTTTTGTCATCCTTAAGAATCGAACTCAAGACCTTGGATAAAACCGGAAAATGTCTCTGAACAGTTGGACTGATCTTCATTGGCAATTATTAATGATTAAATTAATGATTTGGATATATATATTTGTTGTATTTAAAAAAAGGATATATATGATATTCTTAACTTTATTTGAGTATATTTGATATTTATGTCCTTTAAAAAGGGTAAATATGGAATTCTCTCTTATATTTTATTTAATACGAGTATACCAATAATACTTTTAATGAAATTCTTTATAACATACATTCTTCAATCATCAAAATAAATAAATGTACCATTTTACATCAAATATATATAGATTTGGATTAATAATAATATCGCGCCACCGCCACTACCGCCACCGTTGTCACCATCGCCGCCGCCAAACTGCCGCATCTAATAGGCATATTGCTAGTCATATTATAGTTAAATTGAATTTCTTTACGGTCGGCATGTGTTTGTCACACATAATGTGAAAATTTTATTATAAATAGAGATGCTCAAACCATTTCATAGATACGGTATAAAAATTAACTTGATAGATAAACTTATACCATATAACTTTTACCAAGTATGGCATCAATCAAGCTGGTTATTGCTCTTGTGCTCCTCATCTCAATTGCCGGTAATCTTTAAATTACTTATTATTAGGATGTCAATCGGACAGACTCAGGTTAGATTGACGGGTTGGAGCATTTGAAGTTAACACAACCCACACAGAGTTTTAATTGAGAAATCTAAATTTGGAACCACCTTGGTCGACTTGACAACCCAAAAACCAATTCCGACCTTACATAAAATATATAAGTTGCCGAATTAAGAGGTCAAAAAAATCCAACCTGAACCTAATTAATTAGTTTCAAGTCGGATTTCGAGTTAGATCAAGTTTTGAAAACCCTACTTAATACTTACTATACATTACGATATTCCATCACACCATGACTTTGTCTCAAGCAAAATTTTTAAATTATAACACAAGTGTTTTTCAGCTTAATAAGTACTCGTATTAATTGATTTTATATTTGAAATTATATTATTGGTATCGTTTTTTAGGCACCCAAACAACGAACGCTTGGAATACTATCTGCACAGATTATTGGGGACCCTCCACTCTCGATGATTGCATGAATATTTGTCGTAATCAGAAAGGACCTGCTTTTTTATACGTATCATGCAGGGATGATGATAAACTTTGCCACTGTTATTATAGGTGTTGAAATATTAGTTATTTTACATCATCTATCTATAAATAAATGAAGGTTGATTTTGTTGTGGCTGTTAAAAATAAAAATAAAAATTCTAAATAAATAAAAATGATCCTTACACTTATCATATATTTATTAGGATAAAGATCTTCTCATGACAATTTTATTAATAATTTAATCTTTGAATTAAAATAAAGGGCCAGATTTATAAAATCATCTTGATTCTTGGCCTTAGATTTTAATTTAATCTAATTCAAAAGTAAAAAGATCATTCTAATTTTACTAGTAAACTTATTCTTAACTTTATGAGATCTCAATCCATATTATTATAATATATTGTTTTGATTGTTGTGCTACGCTTTGTCTTTTGTCTGCTGCACTTCCGTAATTAACATCTTTATGGTCGTTTTTAAGAAAGCGGCTATCTACATACATCAACTGTTTTCAGAAAACACATTTGAAACGCCCCGTTTAATATAAAACGCCACGTTTATCGCCCCATTTTATATAAAACGCCGCGTTTGGCCGGTGTGTAGATAGTAAAAGCTATAAAGAGAATTACACATGATCTGACACACATGCCAGTCATTCCCCTGTTTTAGGTACCATTTAACCTAATATAGTTATATGTAGCGTTTTATGTAAAAAAGTACCTAAAACGGGGGAATGACTGACATGTGTGTCAGACAACGTGTAATTCTCCTTATAGCTTTTACTATCTACACACCGGCCAAAGGCGGCGTTTTATATAAAACGGGACGATAAACACAGCGTTTTACATAAAATAGGGCGTTTCAGATGTGTTTTTATGAACAGTTGACGGTGTATCTATAATAACACCTGTTTTTAGTACTTGGTGTTAAACAAATATTAAATACTACGGTATTATCTCATTTTTGGGTTGTTATATTATTATATTCGTGTTAAATAATAACAGATTTAATATAACGGTATTTATGATCAAATTATATATATATACACAAAGAACACCGTTAGGAATTGTAATCGCTTACGTCATGCTGACATTATCTATTATTTTTTTTATATAAGTCTTTTAGCTAAAAAAATTTATATTTTTTACTCCGGTCATTAGCTAGGTACCCACAGACTAACGGAGAAATATAACAGTATATTTTACTTTTTATGCTATAACAAAAGTCTCAATTTTTTAAACTTTTTTATTTGTCAAAAAATGCTTTATTTTTTATATTTCATTTTTTGGTTTTAATGATTTCTTTTAAATAGACTAACGGAGAAATATAACAGTATATTTTACTGTTTATGCTATAACCAAAGTCTCAACTTTTAAAACTTTTTTTGTCAAAAAAATGCTTTATACTTTATATTTCATTTTTTGGTTTTAATTATTTCTAATACAGGTAATTTACGGTTAATTTTTTTCAAAGAAAAACATAAAATTTAACTGAATTATTAAGTTTTTATATAACTAAATTTATTAAAAAACAGGGCCTATAAATGACAAAAGAGCAGTTATGCGCGAGTTAAATTTCTAATTATCAGTCATTCAACAAAATAAATTATATGATTGCCATCCACGTTTTTTCTCCTTTGAAGAGATCATGCAATATAGTTTCAGCTTTTCAATTTTCTTATTCATTTTTGTTTTTCTGGATATTAAAACTCGTAAAGTAACATCATATATGATTTGTTGCAAACTTGCAATAACACTACTATGGTTGTTTTGCCTTCTATTTTAGTCCTTGGATTCAAATGTAGTCGAAGCATTTGTTAGTAAACGTGTTGGGTGTTGAACCCGAATATTGAGTTAGAGTCGTTCGTATTTTGGTTGTTCTCAAATGCGGTCTCATTGGTTTGATATGTCTTTTAGAAACTGATGTTTTCTGTGGGACATTTTTAAGGGTGTGCTTTTGTGGCACTCCGTAATCAACTTTCTAAACGTATTTCTGTTAAATTAGCACTCAGAGTCGAAACTTTAGACAAAAAGATTCGTACAATCATGAATAATGAAACCAACGTTCAATTTCTAACACTTAAGTAATGCATTAACAGCAAAAACAAAACAGTATACTCGCACAAGAAATACACATCATAACATCGAAATTTATTACTAACACCACACCTCATTTAAGGTCAATACATCATTTATGCTTAAGCTGCTGATATTATTGCATTTTATGGAGAGTTTGTATAAGTTTTGGTACTTACCGAGTTACTGCACCATATTGCTATTGATACAGAGTGTCGGTCTACAGCCTAGAAGAAGCTATGGCTTTGGGATCATCAAATGTGATCATCACCTTCCCGATTACTTTCCTGTCCCTGATGTCTAAAAATGCAAGATTGGCCTGCCAACAACATATATAATGTGAGGTCACAAATCACATAGCTAGCTTCCTGGTAGGTGTTTTCCATGTTAGTTATATGTAATGTTATTCTGGAACATATTGTCACAACTAAAACCATACGTTTCTACGGAAGTTGCAAACTATTGATAGTCTTGATTTATTGATTTAGCAAAGACTAGATCAGACATTTAAATAAATTATCAGAAAGTCTCAAAACAAAACACTAGCTGAAAAGAGTTACTTCTGTGAACGAACGTATCATATCGGTTAAAACAATTCCTCTTTTTATCAAATTGATATAAAGTGGCATATTTGTGCATTAGGATTAATTCAACTTACTGATGATCTCCTTTAGACACACTAGATTCTGCTATTTTGTCTTAATCAAGGGACTTCATATATATCAAACTAGAAGTAGCAAAATCGGAGGGTTGGGTGACGGGTCAGAACACGTTTATACTTGGGTTGACAGTTGACTTGATACACCTTTCTCTTATTTTTGTCCCTTTATAAATAACTAATGTTTAAAAGTATGATTCTAGAAACTTTATAATTACAATAATGTCTATTCACAAAAAGTAAAGCGATTCATGAGGTTTATGCAATTTTATGACACTTTTGAAAATGCATAGCATTCGATTCATCAGAGCTATATATAAACCCGAACGACTCAACTGTCTCTAAATGTGCTACCAGATCTAACTTATGGTCAAACACTTCTATTAGACAATCATATTTGCAGTATCATCGAGTAGGACCTATTAATAATTAATGTCTTGAGTATGATTCTATACGATTACAATAATGTCTATTCATAATAAGTAAAGTGATTCATGAGGTTTATGCAATTTTAAGGCACTTTCGAAAATGCATAGCATTTGATTCATCAGAACTATATATAAACCCAAACGACTCAACTCTCTCTAAATGTGCAGACTTACCAGATCGAACTTATGGTCAAACACTTCTATTAGACAATCATATTTGCAGTATCATCGAGTAGGACCAAGTAAGTAGGACGGGATAACAAGAATATGGCTTCAAAATGAGCTCTTTATACCTGTTGCACTTTGTATGATTCAGAAATGTAGACTGTAATTAAGCCTTTTGCCAACCAAGATAGCAGTTCCTTCAAAGAGTCTTCAAGTACACTTGGATTATTCACTTTATAGCTCCCCCAGTAGAGTCCATGAATTGTCCAATTCTGAAAGAACAGATAAAACTGTTTAGTTTTTTCGGGCCATTTGGTCCTATTCAATTAAACACAAAAACTCCTATAAGTCGACTAACAGTATCCTGTACCATAAGAAGAACCATCATACAAAACAGTTTTTCTTGGCCTTTCATCAAATTTGTCGTAACTTGAAGAAAACATTTTGTTCGTTTTATCTTAAAGAGATAATATTAGAGAAGAAATGAACAAATGATAATAAGTAGCATTCACCTAATGGCACAAACACCCACAAAATGAAAGATTGATTACTTTAAATATAAAACTTATTGCAAATTGTTATTCAGAACAAACAAGAACATGATTAATAAAGAAGAATCGGGCAATCACTTCACCTTCACAAGAGCAATATTAGCAGGTATAACAGGGACCTCACCACTCGCAAAACCTATAACTAAAATTTGTGCTCCCCAATTTAACAACTTCATGCTTTCTTTAGTAAGCTTGCCTCCAACCGGATCATACAAAACATCAACCCCTTTAAGCTTTCTTGTTTTTAAAAAGGCTTTTACACTTTCAATAACACCTCCTTCCTTCAAATCAACAACATGATCGACACCCATTGACTTCAAAAAATTTACTTTCTCCGCTCCTCTGTCATTTCAAACATAGTAAAATCACTATTGATATAAAATCAGGGGAAGCATAGAACTTTCATTGTTAAAACACACACCTAGCGACAGCAATAACAGTGGCACCACAAACCTTTCCGATTTGAACAGCTGCAAGACCAACACCTCCAGCTGCACCAAGAACTAGTAACACCTGCAGTTTGTATGTTCCCATGACTCGCTTGTTAGCATAACAAATAAATTTGGTAATAATATCTACGCCTAAGTTCAGATATGGCCCCAACAGAAAAAAAATGTTACGTTTAATTTGGCTTTTAGTTTATCTGACTCTTCAAAAATAACCAAACACAAGGTAAAGGTTGACAAAAAACCGTGGCTAAATGTCATAATATTCTGTAACACAAACTATTACTAAAGCACATATAGATAAAATTGAATCGAAATCTTGCTAACAAGAAAACACTTCAATACTCCAAGGCATCTTAAAATGTAGAGCATTCATTATTTCATTTAAGACAAAGGGGACATCAATTACTTTCTATTTCCAAAAAATATAAACGGACCCAAGACTGGTACAATACAATGAAATAACTTTAACACCATAGTTTCACATTACAATTTACATGTATAAACTATAAAGTCATATGAATTGGCCTTGTGGCCCTGTTCACCATAACTTGGTCACAATCAAAGTGCAAGTACACACATTTGTGAAGCTAAGCAACAAAGTAATCAATAACGAAAACACAAAACTCGAAGAATCATGCACTCAATAATACTAAAGGAATAGTCATCAAAAATGGTTTAAGCATAACATTTCAATGGCCATAAGAAATGCTTTTTCGCTACTTCATTACTTCTTTCTACATTAATGACTTATAATCCACACAAAAAGGCAGATTAATGACACAATAATTTATCAATCCTATATGTAAAGATGTATATATATATTACCTGACCAGCTTTAAGATTAGCCCTATGAACCAATGCCACATGAGAAGTTCCATAAGCAACTGGAAGTGCACCTGCAGCCACCAGATCACACCCTTCCGGAACTCCATACCTTCAAAGTTCAAAACTTTATATTTCAATTACATTTTTTAACAAATACGAGAGCAAAGAACTAGTAACACCTATACAATTTTTATAATTTATTACGGTTTTTGAGATTAAAGATTTTGAATGAAGTGGGTAATAAATGATTTATAAATGATTTACGGAGGAGAGATAAAAAAGATGATTAATTGAGATTTGAGGAGAGAAAAAGGGTATTATAGTTATTTTAGATAAATATAGAATAGATATGGGCATTTTAGGAAGTTCTTAAAATCAATATTAAAAATTTAAGTTCAATGTTGAAAATTAATGTTGAAAATATGTTAAAATCTAGAGAAAATCTGTTTTATAATATAAAAGTAGTATAGATATAACCGACCCATTACCATTTAACATTAAAAAAAAACAGAAACTTACAAATCTTTTTCATCAGCAACAATGAACTGGGCAAAAGAACCAACACCAGCAAAAGAACAAACTGGATCACCCACTTTAAATTTGGTAACTTTGGGTCCAACGGATTGAACTATGCCGGAATAATCGGAACCCGGAACGAAAGGCAAATCGAATTTTTCTTGGTATTTGCCAAGAATTTGAAGGAAATTGGCATAGTTTAAGCTGGTGGCTTTAACTCTAATCAAGACAGAAGATGGGGTGTTGAGTTTTGGGATTGGGTGTGTTTTTGAAACAGTTAACGAGGTTGTTTCTGATGAGTCTGGTTGGATTGTTGGATCGCCTAGCTTCCTGCATACTAAAGCTTCCATTTTTTGGGATAAAATGGTATTTATTGGTTTTTCAGTCAAATGAGTTTAGAGAAGAAGACGGTCCCTTTTGGATTTGACTCAATTGAGGGGATGGGTTTGGATTTAATATTGACTGGTGATGACTTATTTCCAACAAACTAAAACTTGTATTTATTGACTAAAGATGACAACTTACCAACCCATACCCCGCACAGAGATTGAGTCCTGTTGTCGTTGTTGTTTGTGTTTGGTATTGGAAAAAATAATACAATATTATCATAAAATAGTAATCATTTGTACATTAAGCAACATAGATTAAATAAGTGATAAAAATCTTGGCTTTAAGACAAAGGTTAAATATACAATCATCATTTCATATAAGGTCAGAGATTTTCTTCAACTATTTAGATAAAAGCTGAGATGAGGGAAAGAAATACAAATACATGAGATGATGATTTAAATTGAGAGACTTAGGGTAAATATTTTAAGAGTTGAGGGAAAGAAATCTATGTTGTAGATTGATCTGTATGCAATTTGTAATTTACCAGCTAAATTCAAACTCGATTACTAATTAATAACCTTGCATTAATATATTAATACTAACATTTTACCCGTGTAATGCAGCAGTGGTGGTGGTATCGGCTGTGTGGTAATGGCGACGATATGGTGGTAGCGGATGTGTGTTGTTGTAAATTGTTTCATTAAAGATATTATAGGTATTTTAATTGAGAATAATTAAATTTTAAATTAATAAATAAAAAGAGAAATAAATAATTAATTCATTAAAGTTAGAATGGTCATTTCGAAGGAAACATTCTTATGAGAAAAAGTGTTACAAAGTGTTAGAGATAAAGTGTGATAATTTTTATAAAGGAAAATGATAAATCCTCCTAAAAATCCTCCTAATATATCTACTTGTTAACACATATAATATACTAGTCTCTTTCCTAATTTCAACCCCTGATTTTTTCACAAGTCATAATCATGTGGTACATATCCCAAAATCAGTCACTTTAAACTCTAGACTATGAGTTATTTCCAATTTAATACTAACATTCAACATCCGAAACATTTGTGACTATGATGCATCTTGATAGTATTAATAGGGAAAATAATTTATGTTAACATCATCTTTGTGGGATGATGTTGCTCTCACAAACTCACTTAAATCAATTTCTACACATGTCAAAAAGCCCCCCATGATTTTAATGGTTTGTGAGAGCAACATCATCCAACCAAAATAATGTTAACATCATTCAAGTTATCCCCATATTAATATTGATGTAATCGTAACACCAATATACTAATGCAGCAACGGAAATCTGTCAGATTTTCGCTTAAGACCAATTACAAACTAACCCCATATATACCTTTTTTTTCATGAGCATTTACATGCGTGAATCAATATCCTTACAAGTTTATGTGGCCGAACTCACATTAAGGATTTGCAAGGGACTACTCAAATGCATGTTACGAAGGAAATTCTCTCTATCAACAATTCATGTTAAATCCAAACACCATAGGATAAGATTATCAAAAGCTATGTCTTCATTAGAAAAACAGAAAACAAACAACCCTAACATACAGGTCGTTTTAGAATCCCCCCGCGATAATACCATTTCAACAGCACAATATATATCGACAAAATGATGAAGTAAATATGCCATAATATGTTCAACACTAGAAGATGTCAAATACAACATGTCATTAGCACTGCTAAGGTCATAAACATTATTTTCTACCATTTAACTCCAAAACCAAATCTATAATTGAAACACAAAATCAAGACTTTTCCCCTTGCTCTACTCTTTAACATTAACTTCCACATTGCAAACCATTTCCTCTTTTTTCAATTTCCCCTCTTCTTCCAACTTGGGTACAGTTAGATTTAACTCTCCTAAATTCCTCTTCATCCTTGCCCTGATACCATTAACTTTGAACATATTAAAATTGGTTTGATTATAGAAATCACAAAAGAGAGTACAAAAGAAATCAAAAACTTACAATTAGCTAAAGAGATGGTTGCAACTTTGAAACAATCTCTTTAAAGCACACATTAAAATGGCTTCACCTCATATTACATTTTAAAGTAACACGATCCGTTATTTTATCCACAACGGTGTCAGCTTCTGTACACAAACTAGAAAACCATGCTTGCATCTCAGCCCTCTTTGAAGAAGGCAGCTTTGTCATTACATCTTGAATTTTCTGCAAACTTGATATGATGCCACAAGTCTTTTCTTTTCCTTTCTTAATCTGCACGCTCATATCTTCCCAACAGCTATTGATATGTGTCATCTGCAATTCATTCTCAAGTTCTGCCCTGTCTTCTTCAGGGCAATTTTCCATGAGGCTCCTCCATGGTGTTCTCCATTGTTCCATGTCAACCCCGTTGGTCTCGATTTTAGCTTTCTCCTGCTTTAGCAGTCTCTGTAAGCTTGTCATAAGATTTTCAGTTTGGCGTTCTTCATAGCACTAAATTCCTGCAGTGTTTGATAATATCAAAGAATTAATAGAACCATAAGAACACTCACCCTATATTTCGGAAAATTTTCAATTTAAACACGCTTTCTAATACAAAGACAGATGGATGCAAGAACAAGTGTCAGCAGTTGCTGAAATTGTAAATGTAGTTATGTACAAACCAATAGGCCAAAGTTGGCTTTATTTTGCCAAACAGTGTACAACATCTCCGTAGTATTTTGCATAAATTAATGGAAGTACATTACTCAAAATGGATGAAATCTTAAGTATGCTTAAACTATTGACTTATTTTTGTAAGGCAATGCTTAAACTGATAACTATTATACTAATAATGTCTACAACGAGACTAGAGCCACAAGCAACACGTGTAGGGCCTGCTGATACCACAGTGCCACTTAGTGCCCAAAATGAAGATTGACGGAAATGTTATCAAATGAGTGTATACAATAAAATCTTTTTCATGAATGTCATAAAGTTCAATAAACTGTTTGAATAAATGTTTCAAACTTCACACACCAGTAGAGTTGTTCCATAAATTGGAACATTAAGTAGGATGCATAATGCATATGAATATATATACTTCCAAGCGCGGTAGATTACATACCTCACTGGAAAACATTGTGAAGATGGCCCCTGGTGAGCTACCCAGCAGATAATTTTTTACTTCACTAGACAAGTTGACTTCCTCAGTTCCGGATAAATAGTTAAACTCTTTAAGTTAACAAAAGGAGAAGGTTGAAAAGAGATTAGTTCCACAGATGAAGAAAGAACCTGCAGGAAAATATGTACAAAACAAAATAGCTTATATAATCTTCATGATAACTTGTTCAGATTTGTGAGTGATTAATAGGAGATTCAGAGGTTATAAAACATGATCAGTAATGACAAATAAAATGAAAAATAGGGGTTGGTTGGTGCAGTACAATTGTAATAATGAAATTTGGGTGGTGGGCATGTGAAACTATGGCAGTCGTGAAGTGTTCAGGATGATGTCTGGGTTGGCATGATCATCTATCTCAACCTAAATCCAACCTGTTTAGTTGATGTTGATCGTGTCAAAAATTACTCAAAACTAAGTCTTATAAAACGCATATTATCAAAAAAATTGTGCCATAAAAAAACTACAAGTGCGTTTGTTTCATAGGTATCTGAATAACAGAATGACTTTCATTCCCATCAAAACCAACTCATCTTAATTTGGTATGGTTTGTTCCTAGTTAATTTGACCTGAGCTGATTTTCGGTTTGAGCTTTTGGAATTATCAAGGAAACTTAATTGAGGAAATTTGAGAAACTATAACATCAACCTGTTGAATATCCCTAGTAGAAAACAAACACCCCCTAAAATTGGAAGTCTAAAACACACAATAAGTAATACGCGTATCATTTCGCCTTCTAAAAAGTACAAAGGTAACAAGCGTATAATTATTAACATCCATTTAGGGTATCCATGATCATATCACACATTTTGATAAATTAACCTCAATATATAAATTTTAGAACACATTATACAAGCATTTACGTCATGTCATGTTAATTAATCAATAGATATACTATCCTTATCAATTTTCGTTAAGAAAGCATAAAACTTTACGATTTGGGAAGAAAAATATTAGTATTAACTATTCATAATTTATAGTATTGAAGATTTGTGTTAAACTGTTAATGATAGTTTTAACCAATTGATCATAGATCAACTGGTACCACCACCAGTTAACCACCCTCCCCACCCCTCCCACTATTGATAGGTTTAAACACATTCAGAAAGACAATTCATTCATTTAACTTACTGGTACAGATTTGTTTATGACCTAACCTGAAGCAGGCCCAGCTTTACCCAAATAATTACATTATACATGTAAGTCATCGTCACTCAATGTGCCTCTTCTACCTTACCTTGTTTTAATGTTTTTATTGCATTTATAATACTAGAGTAATAATTAAGGGTATTCCTTCAGCGGATATATAATAACATTTTAAAACGCACATGAAAAAAAAGAAGATAGATATACCTCAACCATTTCCATGTTAAGCTTAAGAGATCTAACATTGCGGAGCTATTGAAGCAGACAAATCATTTGATGAGCATCATCAACACGTGAACGTATAATACAAATATCTGCCTCCTTCAAACAACGGAAACCATGTGTGGATAATTGCAAAGGCTTGTGATCTCTATAAGCCAAAGAGGCAAGATTAGGTGCCGAAATCACATGCTCATAACTACCAGAGTAGTTGTTGCACCTCCTAATAGTGAGCTTCTGGAGTTGAGGTGCATCTACATCAATAACCTTTAAACACGGAAGGTGCCCGCCAATCCCTTCATAAAGTGTGAGATTCACTAGTCCAGGATGACATACAGTAACACTACTAAATCCCTTTGTTCCATAGTTATCTAAGGTGAAAATTTTTAAGTTTGGACACTTGGATAAAAGGCCAACACAGTTGTTGGTTTGGTCATCCCGGAAAATGACATCTTTGAGATACAATGTTGTTAAACCTGGGAGCTCCAAAGTTGATGAGGCTTCAAGGTAGAACCTATATATCTCTCCAACACCGAGTTCTATGTTCACATTATATACGTTCACAGTAATAAATACGAGTAGAAACTAGGGGTCAGTTACAATATATATATACATATAGAAAATTGAATAAACGAATCACCCAGCTCAACCTCATGACTAGAAATGGACTGAATTCAAAATGACATCATCAAATTGACGAATATTTTACCTTAATAAAAGAGAAGAAGACCAAATGCGGATGAACCATGCAATCAGTCTTCACAAAATCAACAAAGGAGATGCTAATTAAGGAGGGCTTCCGAGTTGCTACCTAACTATATGAATTGAAACCACTCTAATTTTTGTTTTTTTTTTCTTTTAGAGCATCTTCAATGGTATCAAGTTATCAAAGACTTTTTTTCAATGTCCTTACTATCAATATATGATATTAATTAAAAGTGTTAGTGGAAGTTATAAACAAATATTTAATTAAAAGTGAGTGTGAGTGTGTAATAAAAAGTCTTTGATCAAATAGCTTGATGAATATCAAGCTTTTGAAGAAAAAAACTATTGTCTTCAATGGTATAAAGCTATTGAAAGACTTTTTCTTTCACAAAAAGCTTTTCATCAACCTACCATTGGAGTTGCTCTTAGAAGGTATGGATTATTGACTTATTGCCAAAGGGGGTGAAATTGGTACCAACGGTTTTGAACTTTTGATACACACATATTTAAGTAATTTGTACACTGTGTTTAAAAATTTGTACACTGTGTTTAAAAAGCTATCCTTTTTGTAGAATTATTAGGCTATCTCCAATGCTAAGGACGCCCCTTGCGCTGTCACATCATATCCTTACAAATCCTTACATATCCTTATAAATCCTTAAAATCCTATAATTTTATCTCCAACCATACAAACATCCTTACATATCTTTTAACTCCACTAAAAACAAAAAAAAAATATAAGTAAGGGCACCTAAGGGCATGCATCAAAAAATCTTTAAGCTATCTCCAATGCTAAGGACGCCCTTGAGCTGCCACATCATATCCTTACAAATCCTTACACATCCTTATAAATCTTTAAAATCCTATAATTTTATCTCTAACCATACAAACATCCTTACATATCCTTTAACTCCACTAAAAACAAAAAAAAAAATATAAGTAAGGGCACCTAAAGGCATGCCCTTGGGTAAGGACATGCATCAAAAAATCTTTAGGCTACCTCCAATGCTAAGGACGCCCTTGAGCTGCCACATCATATCCTTACAAATCCTTATAAATCCTTACAAATCCTTATACATCCTTACAAATCCTTCAAATTTTATAATTTTATCTCCAACCATACAAACATCCTTACATATCCTTACATATCCTTTTACCTCCACTAAAAACAAAAATATATGAGGTAAGGACAAGTAAGGGCATGCCCTTAGGTAAGGGCATCCTTCAAAAAATCATTAATTTTGGACAAGCTTCAACGGCAAAGGATATCCAAGGGCACCCAAGGGCACCCCATTGGAGATAGCCTTAGTTTTGGACAAGCTTCAACCGCAAAGGATATCCAAAGGTACCTAAAGGCACCCAAGGGCGCCCAAAAACATACCCATTGGAGATAGTCTTAAATCTAGTGGTATGAATATCAATTCTGATTCGCCAATATCGAAAGTTTAAGTACACATTATCTTAATTGAATCTGTATTAAAGAGCACCCGTAAAATAAATTACTTATTTAAACCCTTTAACGATAAACCTATGTATTGTACATATTTGGAAAGAAAAAAAAATCACAGAGGCCCATTACAAGAGAAATATGTTTGTAATTGAACATGAGACCTCCTATGAATAAAACTCATTACCACTCATCATTTGGTGATTATTTAGTTTTTCAATTAGTTTTTTTGCACTTTTTATTTAGTATCTAACTTTTTTAACAAAATATATGTATTTAATATTGCAAACGTTTGTGCATGATTTGTGGGTTTATCTTTAGATTATAAATTTTTTATGAGCAAATATATTTATATGTAGTTTTTTGTGATTTAAGCGATTATAAATTCAACCTAAATAAACCAAACCACATCAAACAAATGTAATCACAATAATTATAGCGACACAACGCGCAAGTCGCAGCTAACTAGTCTCAGCTAATAATACAAGTTTCTAGAATACACATTTAGGACCCTTTGAGTTCCATTATATTATTATAGACATTTTAAGTTTTTAATTTTTAAAACTTAAAAAAGATATTATAAATCTTATTGGAAAATAATATGGTTAAATTTTTTTTATCAAATCCAATATCATAGCATACTATGTTAGGTAATAGCCAAAGGCCAGACATGAAACATCTATATATTTGGACTAAAAAAAACAAATTCGCAAAGCTGCTACTGCTTTTTCAAAACAACAAATTGTCTATATATGTAAGAATTAATTTCAAAACATCTATATATTTTTTTTCAAAATCTGATAGAAAAAACAACAAATTCGCAATTCATGACTCCATAAGTATATTGAAATTTATATATGTAAGAATTAATTTCATGTCTCTTTTGTGAACGTATTTAAGATACTTGCAACTTAAAAAATAAAATTTCAATTTCAAAACTGCATTTTGAAAGAAAAAGCCCCTATCTGCTTTTTCAAAACTGCATTTTTAGTTACTCTACGTGTAATTAGTCACTTTTATAACCAAACATTTTTTCTAATTATATGTGTTTTGCAAACACAATAATTAGATAATCTTTTTTAAAAACAATTCCAAATACCCCTTTCCTCATTTTTTTTTTTCCTCTCATTTTTTCTCTCATATATGACATACACTTCAACCGATTAAAAAAATACCGTATGCCAAGCTTGATAAATTTCTTATCAAATTTTCAATGTCCGTGTCTAGATGGAATGGACTATGGAGTACTTTGGAGTTTGGACTTAAAAAACAAAAACTAATAGCCCAATAAATGAAAACCCAACATCAGGTCTCATTCAACTATACAAGTCGTTTTAGAATCCAATTTCAACAACACAATATCGACAAATGATGAAGATAATATCCCTAATATGTTCAACACTAAAATAGAACAGGTTAAAATAGAGCATGTCATTAGATATGCTAATAAGAGCCTAATCAATACGTTTTTATTTTCTACCATTTTACTGATTTACTCCAAAAGACCAAATCTATCTATACCTACATATAAAAAGAATAGCCTCTTTTATTTATGAAAATGTTGAAATTACTCTATGCGATATGACAATAATACCCCTACTCTTCTTTTAAATTATCTTCATCTTTATTCACTAATTTAATTATCTCCACTATTATACCTAAAATACGCTTAATAAAATAAATTACACGGTCAGTCCTTAAATTCTTAAAATACTTCACTAACCGTTATATTTATTATATTTATATCAATAGTTTAAACTACTCTTTCTCCCCGGTTGCCGCCACCATCCATCGAGCTGTCACCACCGTCGCAATCGCGCGGGCACTATGCTAGTAATTGAAACACAAATCAAGATTTCTACCCTTGCTCTAATCCTTAACGTTAACTTTCACATTGCATACCATTTCCTCTTCTTTCAATTTTTCCTCTTCTTTTAACTTGGGTACACTTAGTTTCAACTCTCCTAAATTCCTCTTCATCTCTGCCTTGATACCCTCGACTTTGTACATATTATCAGGTAAATCGATCCAACAATTATACTTGTCACAGCCGACAGTAGCTAAAAGTTCCCTGTCCCCTTCAGCTTCAATGAAGACGGTATTGTGTTCAACAGATATCTTCACATCCTCCTCTTTCACTCCGGACATGTGTACTAATAAGTTGAGGCTTTCTGGTTTTTCATCGGTAATCTCTGGCTCGATTACCCTTGTAGTGTAAGGAGTATTTAGTAGCCGGTTTAGCCTCCTGTTCATTGTAAATTCATCATACACATCTGGAATCACAACAATCCAACATCTAATTCATTAAAACGGCAAAAAGATTATGAAGTACAATATATTAAAAAAAAAAGGACCAAAAGAACCAAAACTATGACACACCTAAAGGAAACCACATCTCATTTATCCCTATAACAGCTTGAATGTAAACAAAGGTAGTTCTTAACTCCATATTTATGAGAGCAAGTACCCGCATATTGCGGCGGTGAAATGGTGGGGGTGATAGGTCATAGAGTGTGATAGCCAAATGCCTTAACCGTACGGGTTCCGCCCTTGGATTTAAAAATTCATCGAAAGTATATCGAATGACATCTCTAATCAAAAAGCATTAAATTTTAAGAACACCCATATAATTTTTATAATTTATCGATGTACGGTTTTTGAGATAAAAGATTTTGAATGAATTGGAGGAAGAAATGATTTATGGAGGAAAGAGAAAAAAAATGATTGATTGAGATTTGATGAGAGAAAAATGGTGTTAGGTAAATATAGAATTGATATATGGGCATTTTAGAAAAATAAATGTTGAAACTTAAAATGTAAACATGGAAGATCTGTTTTATAATATAATATAGATAATCTAAAAGTAGATAAATCAGAATCAGATTTTGAAACCCCTTCTTTGACTAGGGGTAGTATTGTGGTAATTCAGGTTTGGGTTGGTGGGTCGATATAACCCATCAATTAAGCTAATAATACAAAATATGTCACTAACTAGACATGCAACATGTTTCACATTATTATACCTCACTAAACATGAGTCACATTATTGTAAATTAAATAAAATACTTTAAAACATATTTGGTAATATATGGTTAGAAAATTGGTGTTCTACATCACCCTTTTTGGTTAGTAGGTTGCTTTTGGGTCAAATATAAAAAAAAAGCAGAACATAAGCTCATAAAACACCAACAGCTACATGATACCTACCTAATACATGAACTAAAATCAATACCTACACACATAAATTCAATTTTTTTTGCAAAAGATAGTGTTTAACATAAAAATAAAATAATAGAAGGACTTAGTATTACCATTATAATATCTAGGAGCAGGACTATAACGCAGATCATCAGTATCATGGCCCGAGTTGGTGCTAAGGAAACGAGACACGAAACGAGACACGGGTCGTAAGTGTGATGATGTGGTGAATGGGTTGGATGCTAAAAGCTTCTGTGCGACGGATTTATTGAATATATTGGAAGCAAGGATCTTCAAAGAACCCATCTTAATTCAATCATATAATAATGCTCTGCTGATTTTTGATGCTGACCCAACTTTCATTGTTTTCTTATCAAGATAAAAGCTAGGTTGTGCTTTCTTGGACAGAAAGTTATAAGTCCTTAAATATATATATGCTTAGCCTTGGGTTTTTTTTTTTTTTTTTTTTTTTTTTTTTTTAAAGAGAAAAATATATAACAATTATTAAAGTTTTTGTTTCCTAGTTTGATAATCACACGGAAAACATGACTAAATATATTTGTTTTTGGTACGTTTATATTCGTCTCAAATATAGCAAGTACATAAGTTAGACTTCATATTTTAGTTCCATATTTGTAGCCATGATTATTTATTGGTCACTTCTTCCCCGACGTTTACCAGTTTTCTTACTAACCAATAAAAACTTTTCATCTCAATTTTTTTTCAAACTTTTGCAAATTAATGGGGTCACCTTTAGCAAGCTTTACCAAATCTTCAGCTCATCATTTCTTTTTATTTACTTTTAATACTCTATAATTTTAAAAAATATATATAAACTAAACTATATAAACTAAAACTATATAAAATTAAGCATGACATTTTATTAAAAATATGAAAAATACATTAAAACATACTTAGAGTAAATAAATAAAAACATTACAACACATACTTAAAATAAAGGAATTATTACATGTAAATGTATTCTCTCCTTTCTCCTCTTTTCTTTCTCGCGGTGCACAACCCTGATTTCTTCCCTCTCTCCTCCGGTGAAGTGGTGGCGGCGATGTTACCGCGTGGCCCCATGCTCGGTGAAGTCGTTTACCACGCTCACTCCCTCCCCCTTATACGAGTAGTTTTAAAATGGTTGTATTTAGTCAAAATCTTTATAAAAAAAATTGCACACACATGAAAAAGCCCTCTTTTAACTTGTCAATTTCCTAAATTATTTTATAATCATTTTAGTTTATTCGTTAAAACTAGTTTTAACTGATTTATCATTAACGTTGAAAAATGAATAATAAAATACAGTAAATCATTTTACACACAAAGCAAATACTATGCTTAGATTCTGGGCAATCATTTTACACAAAAAATGTTACGTAAATAATCGTGAGATACAAATATTTTGAAACTAGCATAATAAACTTAATATTAATAAATGTAGTAAGTATACGAAAACCTCATGTCTTGTGACGTCAAGGAATCATACATAGTATAATAGCTTATATGCAAATAACATTTCTGATAGTATTATACTATTATTTAATCATTCAAATTTTTGTAAATCAATATTATACACTGGATACTCGGGTCTAAAAACTTGTATAAACGTAAGTAAAGGGTCTAGTGGGACATAGCAAATATAGTTGACTCAAAGCCACGAGGAATGTGTGCATATCCCTTAGGCCTCTATCTCATAAAGCCCAAGTCAAAAGAAGTCCATGAACCGGAACCTCCGGTTGCCGGTTAGAACGCCGGTTACCGACTCGACCGGCCGGTCCTTTGCTTATCCGAGCCAACAACATCAACCGGACCGTTATAGGTGCCGGGTCATGGCCCGATCGGTCCAACCGGCCGGTCCGGTCCGGCCACGAAATCATTGCTTCTACCAACTTTTAACCCACTTCTAATACTATTCATCTCTTCTAGACACACCAAGACACACCCCTCCTTATAACCCCCACTTCTAACTCACTTCTAACTCAAACATCTCTTCTAGACACACCAATTTCGTGCGTCCAAAAACAGAAGTAAGCACCAAGACGCGAATGGTGCTTATAGCGTCTGGTGTGTCAGGCGCGGCCAAGACGCAGGGACGATGGTCTATAAGGACCGGCCTTACAAAGTCGAGGATCTCCTGATACCTGGACGAGTAATGCATGATCTAATGATTAAATTTGCACAAAGGCTTGTTTTTCTCTTTTAACCCCTTAAGCGCCATATAAATTAAGTGAATGAATAGATAAAGAATATTTATATTAATGAAGTATCAAATAATTAAATATTAAGTAAAAAAATGAAACATCTTCCTTGATTTAGTGGGTTGAGGCTTTTTTTTGTTGTTATTGTTACGTCCATTATGCTACAAGTAAAGAGGGTCTTAGTTTGAGTTACTTATAAGTTATTCTGATATACATACTTCAAAACGTTTTGAGATACATTCCCAAAGATTTAAAGTATATCGCTAAATTAACATACCATTATATACAAGGAACTAGGTTAAACTCTTAATCCCTCTATCCCATTAAGTGTCTGCAATGAAATTTGGACACATATTAGATATCCACAAACTAAACCACTATTTCGGTTTTAAAAACCGGTATTTTAATCATACCGGGGTGGAAAAAAATTCCGGTATTACCGGTATTATCGGAATTACCGGAAATACCGGCCAATACGACTATTTTAGTTTTTTTTGTTATTATTTTACAAAATTTGTACAATTTGACAAAAATAGTCAAAAATAATTATAATTCACTCCAAATAACATCAAATAGGTATTTCATAATAAAATATAAGGTTTAAAGTTCACAAATAATAAAAAGCTAACAGTAAAGTATCATAAGAAAATATTTAAAAATATTTTAAAAAAAATTAATTAAAATACTGGAAATACCGGCCGGTAAGAAACAGTGAAAATACTGAAAAAATACCGGGATTAAAATACCGAAGTAGCCTCAAATACCGGTAATACCGGCCGGTATATACCGGTATTTAAAACATCGGCCAAAAGTTGGGTTTTATAGTTTGGTGTGAATTTTTGGGTTGGTTTTGTTTTTTTCAAAAATCGTATTTGGGTTGGTTTTATTAGGCTCAACATGAGTATTTCGATGGTCAAACATATGGTTATCTACTTATCTCTTTCCTGTGATATTTTTAAACTAGTACATGGTCACGAACATAATGTGAAGAAAAATAGGATCCAAATCAACTTCTTTCTTTTAAAAAATTTGGATTTCATGAATTATAACATGGATCGTGACATCACATTTAGCCCATAGAAAGTATTTTGTAACATAGCTTGGCCCATATTTTCTTGGGCCATTGCTAGTAATAGTTAATGGGGATTTGGGAAATCAAATCATAGTGTGAAATATTGAAATTTAGAATAGAAGATCGGTTAGGTTCGCTTATCAAAATAGTGCCTTTGCTTTAGGACTTTACCAAAATTTAAAGTTACAAGTTATAACGAAGAGATTTTATCAATTCGCAAAACATTGATATAGCCTCCACATTTGCACGCAACAAGAGGAAGCATCAAATTGTGGGATAAAACTTTGTTTGAATGTCAACGATGGTCAACCCAACTGGCTCCCGGGTTTGCCAAAGGTCTGAGTTCAATGCTCAGTCTTAAGGTTTTTTTCCCCGACTATTTGTACCGATCTATGGTCAACATCATGTTGTCTAGGGTATGTGCAAGGCTTTACCATTATATGGTGAGGTTTCTCTGATGTCGTATTCGTGTTCGAAAAATAAAAATCTTTTTTTGAATAGGAGTTTGGTTTGTAAAATAGTAAAACGATTTGTCTTGTATATTAAGATTGTAGCAAAGTGATAACATGATACAAGTAAGGTTTGTCAGAAAGGAGGATTGTTTGATACAGTGAAACTTGTAGGAAGATCAAAGCCTGAAATGAAGTCGTCTCCGAATATAGCTGCCCCAGCTGCTAGTGCTCCCGCACCCAACCCCATTGCAAAACCAGGTCCAGACCTCGGTCCGCCTCTTGCTCCTGATGATGATGGCATGTTGACGTAACTTGGTGCTAAGTTATACACAGATGATGGTGGCATATAGCCGCTATTATAAGGTAATGGTGGTGGTTGATGGTAGTTTGGTCCTAGTGAAGGAGCATGTTGTGGTTGATGGTTGAACCCTCCTGCTGACGGATAATTCAATGGTGGTGGAGCTCGAGGTTGATGGTAGCTTGATCCTGGTGGCAAAGGGGTCGTATAATTTGTCTGTAAATGGTTTTCTGAATAATGGATTCTCTGTGGCAAGTTCATATCATGGTCACGAATCTTTAGCTTGATCCCAACGTCATCAGCTGTGCAATTCAATGAGATTAATCAAAAACTTCTATCCCATAATCCATGTGATCCTGAACCAAGGTACAATCAATATCTAGAGTTTGTATTAGGCTCAGCAATGCGTTTGTGTTTTCTAAGAGGTTAATGTGTTAATCCTATAACAAGTCTGAACAATAAGAGGTGGTATAAACTTCTAAATCTAAATCATTTGATACTGTTTGTTTTTTACAACGAATAAACATCTGAACATATGTATTACTATTTATATTTATAGCTTCTCCTAAAGTGATATAATTCTAGATGACATATTCTTATATAACATAACATATACTATTTACATTTATTTAATCAAATGGTTTTATAATTACCCATTATAAATCATACCCACAGAATAGATCAGTTCATAACTTTTCAGTGAACCACATCTTTTAGATAGAGAATTCTTAGATGGATTTGTTTTATATTGATATTTTCAAAACAGAAAACCTCAATTTCATATTTTGTTCACAATTGGGTTGGTTTCTACTTGATGAACATGGTAACATAAACTCTGAATTTTAGAAACTTACCTTCAAATGAACCACCCTCATTTGTCTCTGGCGATATTCTAATTGAAACATCAACAAATCCTTGCTGTTTATTTGAACTCTTCTTCCTCAGCTGATAGCTCCCAACATCTTCAACATTCCTCAATGCCTCGGAATTGTTCTTGTGCTTATCCAGAAACTCTTTCAACCCAACACTTGCAGTCCCTTGAAGTCTTTCTTTCAAAAAGACGGGATCTCTGCTATAAACTTCCACATTAAGGGCCAAATCTTCAAATCCAGAATCCGAAATATTGACCAAAGCAGAAAACTTTGTTCTCCATATGGGATTTGCATTGCCAGAAGCATCAACTTTTGTGCAATACTTGTTGTTGGGATCAATCCACCCGACAGCAAACCATTGGAGCTTCCATAAAGATGACGTTCGTGTGAGTCCTCTAGCTGATATCAAGCATATTTCGACCCAAACTTTGCCCATTTTTGGAGTCTTCAAGATGTATCAAGATAAGGGTATTTGAAAATTTATGGTTTTAGCATAAAAGATGGATTAAAGTAAGGTACTTGGCATCATTTCCAAATGGTGCCTCACTTTAATGTCAAGAAAGTTTTGGAATTAGTCTTAATGGTGTCTAAAGAATCAATCCTTTTATTTTGTTTGTTTAATCATGAAAAAGCATTATCAATGCTTTTCAGGAGACAAGATCACTAGAATATGTTCAAGAGTCAAAAAGTTTACAGGGGGAATATATATCAAGTGTTCATATATTATCAACATAAAGTAATATAAAGTAGCTCTTTTTCAAGACTTTATCTCCTATGTTGACCTTTCTCTATATTACCTATTGACTAACATGTTATCAACTAGTGATTAAATTTTCAAAGCATGTTTGGCGTTTCATTAGATGCAAATCAGTATATTTAGTATGATAATACGTTTACTGGCTAGAAGATAGTTCGAAAGAAGAAATAACAAGGAACCGGATGTGATTAAGGTTTAAATTATACAAATCTGCGTCACCATTCACCCATTACAGCCTCAACTGTAATTTTTTTTTAAACCTGATGATTCTTCACTGAATTTTGAACTTGTGTGATATAATCTCAAAATATACTGAAAAATGATCAAAATAACTAGGCATTTGTATGGAGAGTTTTTGTTGAAAGAATATATCTGCACATATACAAAAGTCTCATCTATAACTTCGTATCGGTCTCATGTAAAGCTAGATATAACATTATACTCTAGTTCCTCACGATTAGAATTATAAATGCTATTTTATGCTATACTTAATCATACAATAATACAAACAGTTACCGTTTGGATTGAATGATATCAATGTTTTCTGAGAGGTGGAATGGATAGTAATTTCCTACCAGCACTTTTAACCATATCATTGCCACTTCTGGTATACATCATTGTTGTAGATCCAAGTATATCATCTCCAAATCCACATGCCTTGAAGAAGCCCCTGAAGGTAATTTAGATGATAAACACTCTAGTTAGCATACATGCACCTCCAAAGTGGCCAAATGGTTAGGAGCATCTTGAGATCTTTTTAAGAGGTGGCAGTTTCGAACCCCACTAGGTACAAATACCCTTGGGGGTGGCCTGGGAAGGGTTTGGAAACAGCCACTACATACTTCGGTTAGATAACAAACATACATCTAAGTCAAAATACTCGCCCTCCCTGGGTAACCCAAAAGGGAAACTCTAATCCACACTCTAGTTAGCATACATGGTTCAGTTTTCCAAAACTTCTCATATAAATAATATTCAACAATTTCATTTTGTGACAGTTCCATAATCAAGATAATTTCTTTCAGGAAAATCAACATACAACTACCTGTACACAAGAACTAGGCAGTAACTTACATTTCTTGATTAGAACAAAGAGCTGCTATGTCATATATGCCTTTATTCGTCAGCAACCTGCAACCATGTGAACTTTGTATTAACCTATCTAGAGATCTCATACATTGAAATGTCAAACTCAACCATTTACACAGTAATTATTTATAAATTATAATTACTCGTATATTTTGAACATAGACAGGGAATGTTTTGAGTCAATCTGGCATGTTTATACTAGTACCAATATACTCGTAACAGTTTAACTCCACCCATTTTGACCCATTACCCAACCTGCCTGTTTTGCCATCCATACATATAGTCATATATCGATGCCGGATCCTTTTGTCTCACTAGTTTTATTAACAATCCTAAATAAGTCTCATTAGTTTTATTACCATATCACAATTAAACTTAACATTTTTGGTCAAACTGTATCTTCAACTTAAAGAACATGGAGAATACTCAGGAAGATTAATGCAAGCAATCAAAATTGAGTGGTATTATTACTATTGACAGACCTTATAATCCTTTGAAGAATGATACGTCCTATTCCTCGACGTTGTAACGAAGGTACTACCTACAAATTCACTGAGACAACATTACCTAAACATAAAACTCAATTTTGCATAATCATTATCATAACATAAATGCACAAAAAGTATACATGTTTCTTTCTTAAAGGACCTCGATCAAACTCCACCAGGTGTCACTAGTTGCTGATTTAAACAGCTTATAAGTTACACAAAGTATAAAGAACACTTGATACTTGATGTCTTGATGAAAACTCAATTTGGAGTATGATCTTATTTATGCTAAAATTAGGGTTGTTAACAAACCAAATGAACGAGGCCTGTGTTCATTTATTTAACTAACCGAAGAGTAACCTTGTTCATGCTTGCTTACTAAATTATCAAACTTCCTACCAGATGGTTCACGAATTATTCATCTAATGTTCTGATCAATTACAGCCCTATCTAAAGTTGAACGAACAACATACCAATTCGCTATAATAACCAAAAGTTCCAGGTTGTTTGGAATAACACATCGAAAACCTTTATCTATCCAGTTCATAAAAACATTAAACATCATCCCAAAATTATCGTTTTAAGTTTTCATTTTAAAATTTTGCAAACCATACCGTTAATATGTATACACACGCATGAAATTCTATATGCAATGGAGACGAGGCTCACAAAACATTTAGCACCCGTTCATTCTTCTCTTAGACCTATTTAACAAATTCATATCATTTGACCAAATTTGCACAACGCAAAAGTCATGTGGTTCACGAGCATTCCTAGGTCCGCCACTGTATATTTATCCTTATTTGCAAGCAAGTTTATTTTATATTTACAATGTACACCGTACACGTCTATGATGTATAAAATGGGCATTGGCATTTAACTTGGGGATAACTAACTACAAACAACTAACATCTGTCATTCAAAAAAACAAAAAAAAAAGTAACAATTAGGCTTAGAAAATTTTATTTAAAAAAAAATTTTTTTTTTGCTAGATAAGTACCATGAGGTCATAAATAGAAGCAGTTAAACCATGATCAGAAACAGCTCGACCAAACCCAACCAACTCGCCACTTCCCGCATTCAGCGGAATCATTTTCTTATACCATTCACCACCGCCACTCTTCAAATTCCCCGCAATTTCCGGTCTGGCAAAAACAGACACGACGACCGAACTATTTTCAACAGCAACTCGAAGTTTGTCAACGTCAACAGGCTCCACTCGTCCATCAGACAACAAATTAGGAAACCTGTGACATGAATGATTACATGAAGTATAAAGATCACGTAACGATGTTGTATTTATGTCTGATATATTTGTAGATATATGTATCGGCGGCGTTGGTGGCCGTCTTTTGTTATGACGGATTGGTGGTTTTTGGGTGTTGTATATTTTTGCCGGCAGTTGTGTTTGGAATCTCAGCAACACCGCTGCCATATATTTTTTTTTCTTTTGAAGATAATGGTTTTGGGACGGTCATTGAAATGTCCGTTTGGAAATGAAGATAAGCCAGGATTACTGATCAAGAGAAAAGAAAGATGGAAATAGGGCCTACCAGTAAAGTTGTATTTGTAAAAAAATTCTTTAAAAAATAAATAAATAAAATTAACCAAGTGATTCTTAAAAAAAAAAAAAATTAAAAGCTTTTTTTAATTAAAGAAAATAGCCTAGATAATCAAAAGTTATGATAAATATACCAAAATACCAAAGCTCTTTTAAATTTACAGAAAATACATATAAAATCGTCAGATCTCAAAGTAGGAATTGCAGATCGCAAGGAGTTGCGATCTGCAACTCTTCCTAAAGATCTTGCGATTTTATGGATATATTTTGTAAAGTCGAATATACTTGGATAGTTTGATATATTTTTGACATGACATTTGGTTATCTAGGCTATTTTCTCTTTTAATCATTATAGATGGCTTTTTGTTAAATTAGACCATACTTTTATTTAATTTTATATTTTTAATATTCGGTTATATCACTTAAAAAACATATAAATTTTCACCTATATCGGTAAAGGTTTTTATTGAGCCCCCACTATCATCAACCGACCATCTCAAACCCCACCTAGGCACCTACCCTCTTCTAACGATCATGATGCCAATATCAGATAGTTAAAGATGGTCTAAGCATTTATATATCGAATAAATAAGTATGTACCTGTCTCTCGTTACAAATAAACAATTTTTTAAAATGTATTTGTATTTCTTTTAAAGAAATAACCAATAATCATGGTACAAACCATAATTCTAACTTGATTTTTTTTCATGTCGATTTCAAATTAGATTAGTAAAGTTGATGATATGATCATGGTACAAACCATAATTCTAACCTGATTTTTTTCATTTCAGTTTCAAATTGGATTAGTAAAGGTGATGATACGATCATGGTACTAATCATAATTAATTGTAAACTAATAATACAATGTACAAGGGCAATTTAGACATTAACCCCTTTTACTTATGTTCAAGATGAGAAGACTTGGTACAAAGACTACCAAAGGTTTGCATAACTTGATGGAACAGTAGTTTTAAAAATGAGCATTATAACAGAATATGCTCAAGTCCCATGATGATAACATCAAAATCATAAAAGGTATAAATTCCAAGAAACTGGATAGAAAAAGAATAAGAAATAGTTGGAACCAAAATTGAGTGAACCACAAGCAAGAAAAAACAAATATCTTCAAGCTACATCAAGAAAATTTTTGAGCAAGTTTCTCCATTGTTTCAAGGTGCCATGGGATGTGTTGGGTGTGAACCTGATGGAGTTTGCACTCATAACTTTAAGACTATTTTGGAACAAGAAGGAATTTTCCATCTTTTATCTGGTGAACAAGAGGTATGCAAGAATTCATTCAAACTAAAAAAGAGTAGACTTTTAATTTGCCAGAACAAAATTTTTCTTCATAACTTTGTGGTAATTTAGTGTAGTTTTAATATAATCTACACTTGAACCTTTGATTTTAACCATAAGCCTTGATAATTTTGATTATGAACCTACTACCTAGTCGACTACTATTATGAGATATACTCTTTCCTTTAATTTGGTTTTGTGCATATGAATTCAATCCACTAGAAAAGTTGGTGGCTGACTGGTTGGTAGAGCTAGAACCGAAGAAGGGCGAAACTTAATAACCTGTTATCATACTTAGTTTTAAAACTTATGAACTTGTATACTAAAAGTTTCTAAGACTTGTATTAGTTGCATCTTCTGGCCCTTTGCTCCGTCTTTGGTTTTTGAATTCTGATACTCTTGATAAATTTCGGTATTATGAAACTTATGTTGTTCTTTTGGTCTTTGGTAACATGGGCAGAATATTCACCCATTCTACTATTTACTTAGTAAACGGGTCCATTCTAAATATGTTTCTATTTCTAACGGGTCAATCATAAGGGTTAACTGATTTTCCAAAATAATATTTCTGTAATCATAAGGTCAGCTAAAAGGAAGCGGGTCGAAAGTCACACAAAGTGTATCGTTAATGAGCCCAACCGCCTAAATCAATATATTTCATAAAGGATAGACTATTATGGTTACTAATAAATTGTAATTATATTTAATTAACAAAAATGAACCAGTAAGTGTCTCGGGTCAACCCAACCCTGTTTGACTGGTGCAAATACAACTCTTTTTTACTCATTACCCAACTTGACCAGCTACCCCCTTTCTTAGCTAATGAGATGAATCACAAACTCTATGTTCTTTGTTTTTGTGTCTAGGTGTCACTTCCATTTGGTGAAGGCAAGACACTTTGCTTATTATTCTCTGCAAACTGGAGTAGACCTTGTAAAGCTTTTATACCACAACTTATTCAAGCATACGACGCCCTAAAAAATACTGGCAGAGATATAGAGGTTATATTTGTATCATATGATCAAGATGAAAATGGATATAAAGAACACACTAAGGGTATGCCGTGGCTTGTGGTTCCATTTAATGTCAATTTACAAAAGATACTTGGTAAGGTCTACAAAGTTAGTCAGATCCCATCATTTATCTCATTGGATGTTAGCCCAAAATTGCTAGCAAAAGATGTCGTCAGTCTGATAAAGGATTATGGTGCGGATGCATTTCCCTTCACCAAAAACAGGCAAGAAGAGTTGAAGTCGTTAGATGAAGCAAGTCGTGAAGGAGGGAATTTGGATAAACTTTTTGCAAGTGGCAGCGAAAACTCATTTGTTTCAAGTAAAGGTGGAAAGGTAAGCAATCTTTGTATCTTTGATGTAATTAAGTTATTCTATAATTATTGCATTTTGATACTACATTTACAATAACTACTTTTCTTCAAGGAGGGTCAAATAATCAGTTTCACACCAGCCATATTAAAACTTAACAAGTATGCTTAAAATGGTCTTCCAAACACCTAAATCAAGCAATCAAGAATGAAAATGCTTGAAATTTTTGGTTACCTGATTGTAGATAGGTGCTTCTGAACTTGTTGGCAAGACGATTGGCTTATACTTTGGTGCACAATGGTGTCCACCTTGTCGGGAATTCACAACCCAACTCATTGAAGCATACAATGATATCATCACCAATAAAAATCAAGAATTTGAAGTCATATTTATCTCAACTGACAGAGACCTAAAAGAGTTTGAACTCAACATAAGCAAAATGCCATGGCTAGCTATACCTTTTAACAGTAGAACAAGGCAAGACCTCTCAAGAATATTTGAAGTCAAATGGATTCCGAGTTTGATATTGATAGGACCGAGTGGGAAAACAATTAGCACAAATGGACGAGAAATAGTTTCATTATATGGTGCAAGAGGCTTTCCATTTACTAAAGCAAAAATCTTGGAGATAGAAACGTCTTTAGTGAAGGAAAAAGATGGATTGCCACAAGAAATTATGGATTGTAAGCATGAACACATTCTTAAACTAGACATGGCAAAAGCATACATATGTGATTTCTGCAAGAAACATGGGACGTTTTGGGCTTATTCTTGTGACGTTTGTGGCTATGACCTTCACCCAACATGCATCAAAGCAAGTATTTTAAAAGATTAGACTGTACAATAAGTTATCAGCAATATGCACTTAATTCTTATTTCAAAACGTGTTATATGTTCGAATGCATACAATTTGCCTAAAACAATATATATATATATATATATATAAATCTACTATTCTTGTTAGAATTTTCGAATGAGGATGTTGACACCATGCCCAGGTTGTACTACCATTCTATAAATAGGAGAATGTTTATAACTTGGAGACAATGAATAGGTGAATTTGGATGTGATGAGTGAGATGACAACTTTCAACTGAGCCATTGCAAAGTTTCTCCCTAAGCAAGACCGAGCACCAACTCCAAAGGGAACATAAGCTTGTGGGGCTTTGCATGCTTTAATAACACCGTTTACAAACCTTTCGGGCCGAAATTTATGAGCATCGGGACCCCAAATCTCAGGGTCACGATGCAGTGTCGGGATCAAGCTCCATATGCATACTCCTTTTGGCACGTCTAAATGTCCTATCTGTGTCCTTTCTAGAGCCTCTCTTGACACAAATGCTGCAGGTGGGAACAGCCGCATTGCTTCTTGAATCACCATCGTTACCTGCACGTTATGGATCATTAACAAGAGGTAGGAGATGTTTAATGAACACGGGTTCCAGACCCCCACCCCCATCATTCTTTCACTATCTTATATCGTTCTTGTGAAAAAGTAAATCCTTACATGTTTATGTTTAAATGAAAATATAGGTCAAAGTGTCAAACCAGCCTAACTAACCCATTTTTTAACCAGTATGGCTGCTTCTGCAAAGATGAATAGTTCGGCTGGTTTAATTTTCTCATATTTCAATATGAGATTGCTCGTGTGTACTTAATGCCTTGGATCATGATCTATACAGAAAAGATAGCTTAAAGGGAACACTGCGTATAACTCAGATGGGTCAAAAGTATGGCAAAGCCCCTTGGTGTATCTTTAATGTATAAACTTAGTAAAAGATTTTAATCAACATAACATTATTATTGAAGTAGTAAAATTTATCTATATAATATCATATTGACACGCATTGTTTGAAAGAAAATTTAGGCAAAATGTTTTTAGTTGTCATGTTTTGACCCGAATGCATTACCAGACCCACAACCCACCCATTTTGCCATCCTTAGTAGCAATTTTCATGTCTAACTTAAACTCAATTAGTGGATCATAGTTGTGGATTGTACTGCTTTCAACTTGGGGAGTGATTCCACATCAAGCACACCATCAGGACAAGCTTCAGACATTTCATCACGGATTTTAGTCTGCCATTGTGGATACAAGGCCAACAGCATCAAGCACCATGATGCAGCCACACTTGTAGATTCATGTCCTGCAAAGTATATATTTTTGCAGTTATCGACTATAAAATGTTTGCTTTCTTCTTTACTCGCAAAATGGTCCATAGCTTCCTCCAACATCATTTGCAATAAATCTTTCTTTAACAATGGTGTCTCTTGACATTTTCTTTCACACACTGCCTCCCATATCAAGGAATCTAACCCTTTTTCCAAACTCTTTACATCTTTCCTCTGCCTGTATCAAATGAACTCATTATAAATCGGTTTTTATTTTAATATGTGGCCTATTTGCAGCTTACCCGAAAGTAGAAAGGCCAAATAGCATGCCTTTGGAAGAGATGGTTTTCTGAAGGGTTCTAAGTTTGGAGAATATCTCTTTGCCTTTGGCATAAGAGCTTCCAAAACAAGCCCGTGAGATCACATCTGCAGACACAGTTCTCAAATCATCATCAACTCTTACTTCGGCTAGCCGGTCACTTTGAGCTTCAATACATTTTTCCCATTTTTTCAAAAGTGGTTCGACCGATTCTGACATTAGCCCAACCATACCCTATCCAATCAACAAACAAGTTGTTCATACGGTTTTAAAAGGCAATATATAGTATATACATTATAAAAATAAAAAAAATGACCGACTCTAAAACTTATAATGACGCTAGAGCCAGTAAGCTTATAGTGATAATGTGAGATTAGGCAAACCAAACCTTGAACCATCCGAACGTTAAATTTGATCACAACCTTGACATGTAAGACGTAAAACGTCAAAACCTTAAACCAGTAAGCTTATAGTGATTATGTGATATTAGACAAACCAAGTTAATTAATTAAATTTTAGTGTTATAAAAAGGTTGCAGAAAATAATGTTTGATTGCAAGTGCATATAGTGAGGCCTACATGTTGTGCTAACTGAAAGTCTTTAGTTTCATAATGTTACATGTAGTCTTTTGTTTGATTGGTTGGTTGAGTAGTAAATAGTATTGATATGTACCTTGACTTTATCCATGAAGAATTCAGGAGCAATTATTTTCCTCTGGTGGACCCAAAAGTGTCCATTTGATCTCAAGATTCCATTGCCAAGCAAAGGTGACAGTCTTTTGGTGACGTAAGAAGGTTTTCCTAGCCCAAGTGTGATGGACTGGTTCATTTCCTTAACCAGCTCTGGATCATTAATATACAAGTGTTGCTTATTCCCTATTGAGTAAGTAAATATTGAACCTAAAAAGAAAAACACTTTGTTAGTCAGGTAACTTTGACCCCTTTTTTTCATGAACGGGCCGGTTTGGCGTACGTTTTATCTCAAACGGGTCAATTAGTCAAATCACTTTGGCTACTATGGAGAATGGGTCAAAAGTTTTCAAAAATGTACTTTAGATCCATGCTAAGTGTCTTGTATAGTCCCCGTTATGGTAGCTTAGTGGTAGGGATATACAACATAAAAGCAGAGGTCAGGGAATGAAATCCAGTCTCATGTCCCCTTAATCATAGTATTACATGATCTATCTTCTCTCTAATTGGCGGTGGAACGGGTCAAAAGGGGATCGATAATAGGTTAATCATTCATTTAAATTTTGTCAAGATAACATAAAAGATCATACATTCATACATTTAAATCCACCATTTGCTTAAAGGCTTTGCTCTATAAAATGGAAGATGATATTTTATATCCCCTATAGCAAATGGCTTATTTCGTTTTAGAGTATTCGTATGTCGTCAATAGCCACATTTAATGCTATTATGCTAACATGTCCGCTATGCACCAAGTAAACAAATGGTTGTACAAACAACAAACAAACACCATAAGGTAAAATCCAAAAATTCAAAATATAATCTGTGCTGATAGATATTTGCATGCATTGATCATGGGACAGAAATGTGCAAGTGCAACATTTTAACATTATGTATAGGCCAGAAAAGAAAAAGAAAGAAAGAGACATGATCTATCAATAGTAGTACTATTGATTCCCTCCAGCTCATATATATGAGAAAAGAAAAGAAAAGATAATTGGCATTTCAATTCAAAGAACCTTATCATAAGTTTGATATTGCATGCGCACTTTAGTGGGCTTGTACTTAGGTTTAACTAACGTGTCTTGTTACTCTTGTACCTAGAATCGAACATCTTTGATTCGCACCATAACTTTTATCAAAGTAAATTTGAATTTCGTGTAGCTTCTACTAACGATATAATTTGATGGTAAGTATGGACAATGACAGATTGATCAAGACTTGGTGGATACATCTTCTTACTAGCTAGTAAAAATATAATCACAACAACCGTATTCAGTCCTGTTTGTCATATGGGACTATGGGAGAGTTAAGATATACGGCTCTATGTTTATCTAAATGGAAAGATGCTACTTTGAAAAGAACTTTCCTCCATTTTGTAAAGAGTGGTATATTAACTAAATAAAATTTTATTATACCAAAAAGCTCTCTATTTTTTAAAGTTGACTTTTGTTTTCAATTTTGATTTTAATTTACACTTTTTTGTTTTCCATTACAAATTTACACTTTTTACCTATTAATTTTAATATAATAAACAAATAATAATAGCTAATATATATCCGATAGAATCATAACTACGAGTAGTATTTATCTAAAAGACTAATAATTGATATATATCAAATAAAATAATAACTAATATATATCCAATAATATATTCTATCATATAAATATATCTTTCATCTAAAGATAATATATTATTTTCAATTGTGTAAAATTAGAATGTGATACACCATGTGTAACAATGAAGTAAATAAAATGATAGTGATCTATTATGATTTAATGTTAAAATATCGCTAAGTACATCACAGTCTACAACTTGATGGAGATATTATATTTTGTGATATTCAAATATCGTTAAACATGTCACAACAAACAACTTCGATAAACACATTTTTAAAAAAATATTTCAATATAAACTTAAAGTGTTGATATATAAATAAGTTTTTATTTCTCAAAATATAATATTATCTTCTTATTACTCAAGATAGTATATTAAATTTTAAACTATAATAAATTAACATCCATTATTAATAACGCAGTAATACTTCACAGAGGAATAAAAAAAATTTCATACTCTATGAAGAATAAAAAAAAATCTTTATATATAATAAAAGACAACTGACCTAATAGCTTATTGACCAATCATAGCTCTCGATTTTATCAAATTAAAAATTGATAATGTCATTATTAATTTAATTATACATTAAAAATCCTAATAATCATTATCCATATATATTAGTATATTATATTAATATTAATATTTGTATAAAAAATCTCATTAATTTGCACTTTTTGTTTTCAATCAATAAATTATACTTTTTATCGTCACTAAATACTTAATTCATTCAAATATTATCGTTAAGTATATCACAATTTATAACAAATTTCATATTTTATGAGGAATAAAAAAAAACATGTAATACTTCACTAAAATACCCTCTATATTCGTCCCTAGAAATGAAGACTATAAAATAAAGTGTTGATTACATGGTTCGTCCTAGGTGCTTTGTCGTTTTTTTTTTTAAATTTCTTTTCCATCTGAGAGTTTAATTGCAATAATACTCATGGTTATCGTTTGTACGTCGTTTTGCACATTTTACTATTTTAGCACACAAAAAGATATACCAACTACGCGCTTGAGACCAAATTATAGGGACATGGATCGACAAGCTTAGGGAGTTAGGGACTCGACCCTCGGGCATGGATGAATTGAGAATATATACCAACGATATATAGAGATGTAATTGGGACAAAATGACAAGTACTAGTAAGCCAAATGTGTAATTAAAATTTTGAAGGTTTGACTTAATTCTGAAAAATCAATAAGCATAGGAAAATCCTATGTGATTTATGTAAGATAAATATCTTCTTAATTTATCTGTACACAAGTTCTTAAATTCTGATATCGTCTCGACACTAGCGGCTTAAGGTTTTTGGAGACCTTAAGCGATATCAGATTTGGAGGCCTAGTTCATTAACATATAAATAAAGTAAACAAAAAAAAGGTAGTTTATCTTATGTTATTGAGATACTACTAATGAAAAGATGTTGATATTGATGCAAAAACTAGTAAAAGTGTTACTGTAATTCAAATTATATAATGATATGTCGTCCAAAATCCAAACATTGAGTCTTGTATACAGTAGCGAAGCTATAAAATTTTCAGTGGGGGGTCGGGATCTATTTTTTTTCCCTAATGCTATTTTTTGGGTAAATGGGGGGTCGAAACAGAGTATATCAAAAAAATTTTACACGAAAACAATATACCCTCTATATCGCAAAAAATATTTCGGGGGGTCAGGCGCCCCCTCCGGCTCTTATATTTTGGGGGCCTAAAGCGATCATCTAGTCCTATAGTACTGTTGAGTCATCTATGCTTCTTGATCCTGGTACTTAAAAGTTAAAAGTGGTACCGAATTTAGAGTGGCGTTGGTATTGTTATACGCTTTGATCATTTTTTGAATTAATGCCGGTATGGACGTACATACCAGTACATGCAATAGTACTAATCTCGAATACCAGTATTTTTTTTCTTATAGTTATGGTATCGGTATCAAGTTTTGATGATTTTCTGGACCATCGGGATCAGAATGGTCTAGTGCCCATCCGGCCAATCCTGGTTGTTAGTAGTGCCACTTAAGTTTTTGTGTTAAAATTTAACGAAAGAATCAAAAAGGACATTAAAACATCGTTATCACGAAAAAGGAAAGAGGGTATTTAAATCTTATGCTCCTAGTATTATCCTACAATAACAATATTTTTTTATCTTCACAGATATGAAAGAAGCCGCATAAACATAAAAGTTTTTATTAACATTTAATATTTATAATTATAGTGCGATTATATAATCTTGTATAATCTCGTTCGTACTTAAAAGTGGGAAAATCTGAAAGTATATATAACCTATAAAGTTTTAGATAAATATAATCTTGGACATGTAACTAATCTACACATGTATCAATTGGTTGGTGGTCTATTATTAATAAAGTTTTAGACTCTTAGATTTTGGAGAAATTCATCCTGGTTCGAACCTCACTTCTTACATTTGTAAAAGTGGATTATAGAGAGGGATTTCGAGAACATTGCATTTCATCTCAGACATGTATGGTTTGAGCTCCGCATACTACCTAATTAAATATCTTTGTTGTGTCTCGAATAAGAACTACTAACTACGTACTAACTCACTGTCTCTAAAAAATATATAAAAAAGGAACTTTAATTCATAATTGAAAAGGTATGAACCTCTAGACGAAATTTAACTTTTAATTAAAACCATTAGATCAAATGATGATGTCATATACCTTATTTAACTTTTTTAGATTAAAAGTTATTTTAATTTTATTTTTATTATAATTATTTCCTTATTTAAGTTTTTAGACAATAATAACTAATGTATTTAATTATATAATAATAGAAACTAATATTTTTATATTTTACATCACCTGTTTATCTTTAAAGTTAATTTTTAATTTTTTTATAATGATATTTTTATTTTTAATGGTATACGTTTTTATTAAATTATATTTGGATAAGTATGAACCCTTAAATAAAGTTTAACTATTAATTAAAACCATTAAATCAAATGATGATGTCATATATCTTATTTAACTTTTTAGATTTAAAGTTATTTTAACTTTATTTTTATTATTATTATTATTTCCTCATTTAAGTTTGTAGACAATAATAACTGATGTTTTTAATGATATAATAATGAAAACTAATATTTTTATATATTACATCATTTTTTTTATCTTTAAAATTAATTTTTAATTTTTTTACAATAAAATTTTTATTTTTAATGTAATATGTTTTTATTAAATTATATTTTTGTATAGGATTTTTATCATATAACAAATAAAATTTGGTTATAAGGATTTTTGTATAGGACTTTTATTGTATACCGTTTTTATTAAATCAATATTTTGGACTAAAAACAAATATGGAGTCTATAGTAAGTTATTACAATTATATATCAGAAAAATAAATTTATGAAAATTGTAATGATATTATGCATAATTTTAACTTTGGTTAACACAATATGTGATATATAGATTGATAATTAAGCTGCTTAGTACAATGACGTTAAAGCACAAGTACAATGACAATGCAGTCACATCTTGATGAATGAAAGACATAAAAAAATGAAATCTTACTTAGCAAGACCTCTAATATATGATGTATTCATTTTTAACTGACTGATTACTGTTAACCGGAATTTAAACGACCACTAATGTAACTTCATGTTTTTTTGATAGTTTAATTCTTATCTGATTAAATATTTGTCAACTTATAATATTATAAAATTTTAACATGTCATTAATAATATATGTTTTTCGCATATTACATGGGTAATAATCTAGAAAAAAAAAAAATCTAAACAAGTTGTGGAAATTTGAAGATTAAACAGCCTGTAATGCGACTGTATTTCTTTATACCGAACAAAATGTACCTTAACAGCGCTAGCTTGACATATGGTTAAAACTTAAAACTTAAAACATTTGAATATGTCATTATTTATATTACCTTATAATTTCCTTTATATTTGGATAATGGTATATATGCCTAATAATATATGACACATATTTCCACCAATTCTTTTTCATCATTTATATTTTTGATCTTGTCACATGACATAATCTCCTTCTTAAGCCTATTTTTAGACATACGAAATATTAACATGTTTCCACCCTCATTTTTCCTTTCTTAGCCTCGTCTTTTCATCTTGACATGCATGAAGATTTACAAACATAATATATATTATAATAATAAAATAAAATAGGCGTTTAGCATTTTCCAATAAAATATCATTTTCATTCAATTATTGGCAACTTTAGGGGTTTGCAAAATACAGTCCTTAGGACTGTGTTTAAGGTGCATAAATTGTCTGTACATTTACCATAAAAATCAGGGGACGAGTTTTTAATATGAAAGGTACAAGTTTTTTTATACACGTTAGATACTGCCCTTTAGAACTGTTTTTAGCATTTTCCTAAACTTTTAACAGGATAAGATTTGTACAACAACTTCTGATGTTTATATCAAAATGTCACATTATCAATGACATGATAAAGTAACTTTAATGCATATTTTGATGCATGCATTAAAAAGTTTAGTGTACAATCATCTTTCTTTCTTAATTTGTTACAAGAGTGGAAAAGAACCTCGTGATGCATATATTACTATATATCTTATTTGTGACACTAAAATACATGGGTTGTTGTCATTCTCTATAGTCTTTCAATCTTTCAAGAAGTCTCTAAGTTGAGATTTTATGTAAAAGAGTAAAGTTGTGGACCCGTTAGTTTAGTTAATTGGTTATCTATAAGATAAATGAACTTTAAGCTAACTTGGTGATCTTATGTTTAGAGTCCATCACTATAAGATCGATGATCGATAATAATTGATTTTTATAAAATGTTAGCATAATAATTTTTTAAATGTATATATATAGTAATTCATATATTATTTTGATTTTTCCATGTGATTTCATTTTATGTTTAGGAAGATAATTATAGAGGGACCAATTAATTAAGAGGCTATATCAGTACTCATCTTGCATACAATTATGACAGCCATTAGTTTCTAAATTAATTTACACTTCGAAAAGCAAAAACATCTTTACCAAATAGGTTAACTTTGGTTTCAATTTGAGGCTTTGAGCATGTGATGACCACTTGTACTCCAAGTACTACGATACAATTTAAACATGACGAATGACTTATGTCTATATGCGAATAATTAATTAATAACGGGTATTTCAAAAGATAATGACCAACGATTGTGTTTGAACGAATATAAATAAATTATCAAGATATATAAGAACAAATTCGAAACATTATTAATATTTGTTGGATATTTAGTTTGATGAAAAGAATTTGTATATAATTAAATAAAAAGTTTGCAACCAAAATACCATATGTCCCACCAAATGAACAATCTTCAAGTCTTCATAGACAGAAACAGCAAATTATGGATTTTAATTAATGACCTTGTCTTTTAAATATTTTGTCATGTTATAACTTACGAGTATTTATATTTGAAAACCACAAACCGACTTCGGAAAGCAATGTATTTATCAAGAGGTATACATATAAACAAAATGTACTGTAAGAGATATGATATATCAAATGGTTTGTCATCTTTGTCCCAATTATATATGGTACATATATATAACATTGATATTGTGCATGCAACCAAAAACAATTCTATCAATCGTGTCAAACCTCAATGGTAACAACATATAGATATAAATTTGTCACTTTTATGTTATGTCACTGTTGATGTTTTAATTTTTAGTTAATTGCATTGCTTTCATCTATCTGCTGGTTAAGCTAATTTATTTAACTATTTTTATAAATAAAAATTAACTCACAAAAAATTAGTGATAGCTTTGTGAGATCATATTTTAACTAGACCAGAGTTGTATATTTAAATTCAAGTTGACATATATAGTTATTCTATTCTTATTGTTAATATCTATACTATTATTATTATAAAAAAAAAACTCATGTTGAATTTTACATGGAAAAATTGTCTATAATATTTTTAATGATTAAATTACAATATAAACTTTTTATCTTTTAAATTATCTTCATTAACTCTTTATACTAATTATTTTTATATCAATTAGCTACACCACTCGGCACCGGCTCCATCATCAATGATCGCCGCACCATCACACTGTCGCATAAATGACCAACGTTGCATTATGTGGGTACCATGACAAAAAGTTATTTACGATAATTAAGCGTATAGTTATTATTTTATCAGTTAGTTGACAAAATAAAATAATTATTTAAAATCTATAGTATGATCATGATATATAAATCATCATACATTAAAAGTATGGTATCATGTATGAAAGAAATTTATATATGCAATAAGTAGTGATGGTAATTAAGATAAGATATATATAAAACATACCGTATTGTTTCCTCCATTGTTCAAAGTATGGGAAGAGAACACAAGTATAGTCATCACCAACAAAGTCAACATTAATATTTGACTTTGTATCATGATGAGTAGCTTTCTTGGCAATAGCAGAAGATTGGATCCTTTGCATTTCACTCACATTTCCATACAAAAATGAAGGTTTTGGACCTCTTATTCCTTGCCTTTCAAGCTTTTTTCTTAGTCTTTGAGGTTTCACCCATAAGATGTTCAACAAGTTCAAGGATAAAAAGGTAATTACAAGTAGACCCAGATATACAAGATAAAGAGCCAATGAGGAGTAAGAAGAAGTAGAAGAAGGAAAACTTGTGTTCATTTTAGCTTGATGTGAGTGCGTGTGTGAGTGTGTTCATGAGAATATGGAAGTAACTTCTTATAATAGATGGAATTTGCTAGTTATATAAGATGTACAAGATTTCATGGGTGATGTAGAAGTTAGTAATGCATTTGATATCTGGTATGTGCTATTTGGCTCTGGATATAGGGATTGGTTCCTAATAAATATATTGGTTCCTAATAAATATATTGTATTAATTAATTTTTTATGTATAATAGTTGAGTATTTAACTAGCTACATTAATATTTTGTTTTATAAATAAATATACATTACATAATTTTGAATTACGTCTTAATTCTAACGTTATATTTATACAATGCAAGTTTCTATTTAAGAATATTATGTTTTACTACTTAAAATGTCTTCTATATGATATTACTAATACTTTTGATATATATTTAAACAAAGTTACTAACTTTTCTTTAAAAAGGTATATATATTTATATAAGAAAATTACTTAGAATATCCAAAATTAATCATAGATTATGAAAGAAAGTTAGTTGATGAGGTATGGTCTGTTTTACACCCACACTCGAACTAAGGTAACCGAATTTTTATGTGTCGGATATAATAAATAATAAATATATACAAATATATTTATAGAAGATTTGGCAAAGGAAAGTTTGGTCGAACCTTGGCAAGGTTTAAGGTGGAAAAACCTTGGAATGGCTTAAGGTGAGTCTTGAGATTCATCTAACCTAAGGAAAGGACAAGGAATGTCAAGGCTGGAAATGGGTCCCAGGAAAGCTTTCATCTGACCTTAGAAAAAGACAAGGAATGTCAAGGCTGGAAGTGGGCCCCAGGAGAGCCTTTATCTAACCTTAGGAAAAGACAAGGAATTTCAAGGCTGGAAGTGGGACACAGGAAAACTTAAGGCTAGACAAGTAAGAAAGGTAAGGCTTCCAAACCTTGGAATGTGACACAGGAAAGCTTAAGGCTAGACAAGTAAGGAAGGTAAGGCTTCCAAACCTTGGAGTGGGACACAGAAAAGCTTAAGGCTAGACAAGTAAAGAAGGTAAGGCTTCAAAACCTTGGAATGGGACCCAAGAAAGCTTAAGGCTAGACAAGTAAGGAAGGTAATTAAGGCTTCCAAACCTTGGAATGGGACCCCAAGAAAGCTTAAGGCTAGACAAGTAAGAAAGGTAATGCTTCCAAACCTAGAAATGGGACCCAGGAAAGCAAGTCTCTCCTCTCTCCTCGGGATGGTTCTCCCACCAAGGCTCTTCTACTAACCTTCACTAAAGTTTGGGGAGCCAAGGAATGAACCATTCTTATACCTCGTATTGTACTTTTGGGTTTTAGGTCTAGGGCCCATAACTGATATGGCCCAAAATACAAGGTTGCCCTAATCTAGGGCTATATATACTACCAATCAATACTTCTCAGAGATGGCATTTAACACAATCAATACAATTCAATACACACATTATTACACACAGTTCATTCAATATATCATTCAGTATATTCATCATCAATCGCTCATTACATAAGAATCATATAACATTCATATCCTCCAAAAATCGAAACATCTCTTTGGCAAAATCATCATTCACCTAAGGTTCGTCAAGAACTTAGTAGGTTTGCACTCTTATATTGAAGAGATTTTGATGATTTTTGTGGTCAAACCTCTTAATATATGTAGTAATATTTTGTTGACATATATGTTAAAATGTCCATGTTAATTTAAAGGATTAACAAAGCTTTCTTTCAAAGCCTTTCCTCAAAAGCCTAGCCAGTCAGACTTCTCACCAAGGCTCGCCTGTCCTTGTCTTTTCCTCAGGCTCGATGGGGCAAAAGTTCGCTCTTAAGCTCCACCTAGGACCCACTATGAAGGCTCGTCAGTCTCAATATCCCTTAGCCTTTAATTAGATTTCCACCAAAGCCTCGATGTTCTTGAAGGCTTACTAACCCTCATTATCTATTCTTAAACTTCGATAGAAAAGTACAAGCCCGACCTGCAAGATTTAGTTAGGAGTGCCTCGTTGGCATCTTCTCTAGGGCCCACTCCAAGCTTCCCAAGTCTAAGCTTTGACACTTTCTTTCCTTGAAAGTCTGATCTCCTCTTCTCACTTATTTTTCGAAAATATATATTATAATTAATTCTTAGCTTTGATATATACGTATATATATATATATTTCTAATAATTGGATTCTGCTTTAATTGGGCTTTGCTTAGAGGCCAATGAAGGAGGGGAAAGATTGGACTTTGTCAGCCTAGGCAATTGGGCCAGGCCCATTTATCTTGACCTAGCTTCTCTTGGAAACCTTTCACTCGGATGCTTCTTGACTTCAAGGCTTCGTAAACCTGGCCTGGGTCCTACTCCGAAGCCTGGCATACTTGTCTTTTCCTACACTTCGACCGAGGCTCGCTAGATCTCTCTCTTTAGTCCTTGAAGGCTTGATGAAGTAAAGGTTCGTCTAGGCACCGTCGAAGGTTCGCTAGAACTCCTCCAAGGCTTTGACACCTTTTTGTCTTTTCTTAGGGCAAGCAATCTCTTTTTCTCTCCGGTCTAACCTTATATCTCATTGCAGCCTGTCTGGGGCCCATTTTCAAGGCTCAATGCCTTTTGCCTTGTACTTAAGGATCGCCCAAAGCTCTCCTTTGGCCCCCACTTCCAGCTTGTTGCCTTGCTTACTTCTTTATATTTAGCTTAAACCTCACTGGTAGTGGATTTAAATCTCGCTTTTCTAGAGTCTTGATTCAATCCAAGCCTCACCAAGACACCAAGCATTCTCTATCTAACCTTCAATTAAAGGCTTCTCCCAAGCATTCTTTTCTGAGTTTAAGGTTCGACGTATACTTGCAAAATTAAAGCTTGTTATGGTGAGATCTTACCATACTCATCATCAGTAAAATTGTTAGTATTTTAGACAACAAATACACAAAATTAGCTAAATAGATATGTAAATGATGTATTTATTTAATACATATATGTGTAAATATACATATATATGATTATGTGTAGGTATATATCAAAATGCGGCTCAGTTTGGTTAACCGCGGGTAATGAATATTGAAAACCGTAATCAAACCGTTACACATCAGGTTTTTCGTTTTGGTTTTTGCGGGTTTCGGTTTTTTACAATTTCGGTTTTTTCGGTTTTGGATCACGCGGTTTGGACTGGTTTTCGGTTTTCCAGTTCATTTCTTACACCCCTAAATGACTCTATTGGTTCTAGTGGGTCATACTTTTTGTTTTATTATAAAGTGAAATTTCAAATACTTTTTTTTTACTTAATAAACAAAAAATAACCGTGAACTAACTATTTTTTACTTTATATATGCAGACATCCTTTATACATTTAACCATTTAATACACTGAGCACTTAATGACTTAGAAAAACAAACCCTTAAAAGACCTTGTCTTGTTGGTTTGCTCATCAATTTGCAATTCAAAACTGATATCATAGGCATGACTTTGTTGGTTTGCTTATCAGTTTACAATTCCAAACCATTATCAAAGACATGTTCTTGTTGGTTCATAATTCTTTGGGTTCCATCGGTTAATTAAACAATTAAAAGGAGAAACAGAGAAAAGCCAATGGCTCTCAAACCAATCCAGACTATTCATTTTTTTTTTATCTTGATTTAATAAGTTGTTGACCAATAATTAAAGTATAAAGTGATGAGCGTCCATTTTGTGATAAAAACCCCTATCGAAAGGCTTCATTTCAATGTTTAATTGAGTTAATATTCCGGAACTATCGGTACTTACTGAATCGTATGTTTACGCAGGTTCACAGAAGATGCGAGCTTAGAGGGTAAATGGCATCAAGTAACTCAAGAAGAAAGCCTATGAAGTTACAAGACACAAGAAGGTGATTCGGGAGCCGAACGAAGAAGTACGAACAGCAGTAGTGGCATGCCCAACGCCGCAGGGAAGCCTATCCAGCGCCGCTGGGCGGCCCAAATCAGCAACTGACTTTCAACTCTATACAAGTCGAACTAACCCTCAAAATACTAAGAGAGAGCCGATTCAGCAGCCCTAGCCGCCCATATCAAATCCTAGGTCGACTTTGCAGATTCCAATGAGGTTTTGGAGCTTTTAACACTTTTCGATCTTCATCCTTAGCCTAGATCTTCTCTTTTTATTTACTTTCAGTTGGTAAACAATGTCTTTCATCTTTTCAGACATTGTTATTCCTTTAATAATGTCAGGCTAGTAGGCTGAATACTTGTTTGGATCAATGTGATCATGTAGACGTTTATTGTTTTGCTTTATATGTTAGAATCTGTTGGAGTGGGTTTTACTGTTTACCGTAGATCCATGTTTTAATACTTCTTCATCTTAATATCAGTTCTACATCTGCATGTAATGATTTAATTATGATGATCGGTATATAATCATACACTAGGATTAATACATAAGGATGTAAAACACTAGCCAGTCTTTAACTAGTTTCAAAAGGTGATTCACTTGTAACCGAGTGATTCAGAACCATAGTAATTAGGATGAATAGAACATGATGCTTAACAATGTCAGACACGATCCTTTGACTTGGAAACGAGCATTGTGGTCACCTGAGATAATTACTATCTAGCCATGGCTTAAGAGCCAGGTAACTTAAAGATGAATTAGTGACACAAACTTTAGGTCATTAATGCTTAAACAATGAATCTAATGAGAATTTGTTTATAGGGTAGTGTGAGTCTAGCAACAGCACTAGTAACTAGGAAAAGTAAATCTAACAAGAATCTGAGCCGTGATTAAGTTTCCAACAGTCTAGCAAGTAGATAGAATAGTATTTGGTCGTACCATGAGATCGAAGATGCCAAACAAATATTTTAATTTAATTACTGTTATTTGATTTCTCAAATTAATTTCAGACTAAGCCTCTCACTGAATAAGCGGTTGGGCTTCTATTTACTTTTTAGTATTTTAAATTAGTTTAATAGGAAATCGTGACAACCCACAACCGCTAGAATTACATATATTACTAGATTAGGTAAAGCAACGCGTCCCTGCGAACGATCCTGTAACTTATCACTAAACTATACTACATCCGATCGGGTTCTCTGCCCGTAGGTGTGTGTGTGTTTTAGGATAATTACTTGCACAACATTTATAAATTTAAAAGCAGAAATAAAAACCACCGTCAATGAGTAATTGAAAAACTATTGTTGATAATTATGTGTCAATTTAATATACTTTTTTGAACTAATGATGAGAACCTAAGATGATAAGAACCTGACAGAAGTGAAAATAAAATGACAAGATCATCATAAAAAGCCCTTTATATACTCATCTAGGTTTAAACTTGCCTAAATTTTAATTTTGAAACACTTTGGAAGAAGGAACTAAAAGTTACCATTTTAGTGATACTTGTTTCAACCCATATATGAACTAATTCAACTTGCAAACCATGTGATCTTTACCATCTGGAATAATCCTTCAAGTTGTCGCATGTATACGTCTTATTGCAAGTTTCTATTCAAGAAAATGGTCTTGCCATCCTTCTAATGTAACTCTAAATCATAATGAGCTACGAATGCCATGACGATCCTTAAGGAATCTTTTTAAGAGACAAGAAAGGTCTCTTGATAACCGATTCCTTCATTTGGTGTAAAGCGCATCGCAACGAGTTTAGCCTTTTAGCGTTTGACGTCTCCATTCAGGTATAAGTTGGTTTTGAAGATCCATTTACAACATATAGGTTTGGATTCTTCAAGAAATTCAACCAAGTCCCAAACGTCATTATGCTACATCGAAATAAGGTCTTAAATCATGACTTCATTCCACTAATTGGCCTGATCGCTTTAAATAGCTTCTCAATAAGAGGTAAGATCAGTAAGCTTTCCAATGTCCTCAACTTCAGTGTAATAAGTTATGAAGTCATCAAAATTTATGGCCATGTGTGACCTAGATGATCCCTTGAGTTGATTTTTAGGTTTAGTAAGGAAGGTGCTTCAACATTAGTAATATCCCGATTAGGGGAATTTTGATTATGAGAAGGTGGATCAGTGATATTAGGAGCAGCGTTGGGTACAAGAGGAATTATCGGAGGAGTAATAATAACCGACGAGTGGTTCCCCCCGCTTCTTGTACTTCTTGCAAATCTTAAATTATGATTTGTCGTGCTCCCACTGATTTCTTAGTTCTCGAGAAACATAGCATGTTATGAGTCAATAATGCTAGTATTCATCGGAAAGACAGTAAAACTGATAAGCGATAAAGAAACATGTAAGAGTTTTAGGAAACAGTTTCTTTAAGTTAAGGTTATAGACTTATGCTTTGGCAGTACAACCTTATACTTTCATATATTTTAGGCTCAGTTTCCTACCTGTTTAGATCTAATGGGGAGTTTTAGGGACAGATTCTGATGAAACCATATTGAGTATATGAACGGCTGTTTCTAAGGTCCAAGTCCAAAAGAAAGTAGGTAAGTTAGTGTTGGCAAGCATACTTTTCACCATGTCCATTAAGGTTCTATTTCTCTTTTTGGCAACACAATTTTGTTGAGGAGAACCAGACATGGTGTATTGGATAATTATGCCATGTCCCTTGCAAAAGTTATGGAAAAGACCAAGAGCTTGACCAATATTAGTATCTCTACCATAATACTTTAAGATCAATAAAGTGGTTTTAAACCAAAACTTTAAGATAAATAAAGTTTGTAAAGATTAATATCAGATATAGGTGGATATAACGCAAATAATCATCAATGTATTGCTTATGATGGATGAGGGATAGGGGCCACTAACATCAGTGTGAATTATTTCCAACAAGTTGGAACTTCCAATGGCTCTTTTTCATTTTATTTTTATTCCCATTAGCCAATTCGCGTTTGAGGCATTGAATACATGTTTCAAAATCACTAAAGTAAAGAGAATGTAATATTCCATTCTTTATGAGTCGTATCATGCGAACTCGTGAGATGTGGCCAAACATTTATGCCACAACATGCAGGAATTTTCTAATTTCTTAGGTGATTTTGTCTTTGTTTTAGTTATGTCATCAATATTAAGAGACAACAAAGACTGTGAGAAATTATGATCGAGAGTCATCCCACCATGTATTAATTTAAACATCAATAGTAAATGAATTAAATATTACATTAAGTAAGTTACCTTTCTTAGCTATCCATTTCTTGATATTATGACAATCTTTCTGACTGTGACTGTGACATCAAGAACTTAGAGCTAAAGGCAACTACACCATGATAAGCCTTTTGAACTTTATTTGCAGTCTTATTACTGTTATTATCCTTCATCTTATTGGAATTAGTAGTGATAGTTAAGTGAACAACTTCATGGTTGGCCCAACTTGAGGCGATCATTTTCTTGCACACACATTGCAATTTAAATACTCATCGACAACTTATCCTTCATAGAGTTAGAGTTAATTTTGAAGGTGTCGAAACGATTAAGCAATGAGGTCATTATAAAGTGCACAAGAAAACTATCAGAGACTTCCATTGTTAGGACATCTTAAGCTTATGAGCCATGTCAGTCATCTTTATTATGTGCTCACGAACACTGCTATTTCTATTGTATTTAAGCTACTCGCATGCGCTTTAGACTTTCCCTTGGAGTGATATCTCCTCGAATACTGAGATTTAAGTTCTTAACCATTATAATTGACAAGCGATTCGCCCTATCCCACTTAAAAAATTCGCTTTCTGAGCTGCAAAAGAGTTAGCAGTAATAGCAGTGTGTTCATTATGGCGAATGACATAGTCAAAGTCTAGCATCTCCAGAGTTAGAGATAGTTAATCCTTTCATGAAGCAAAGTTCGCACCAGTAAGTGGCTCAATGCCTAAGTTTGGTACTGGAGTGGAGATATGGAGGATATAAATTTATGATACAAGCAATAGAAAATTATTTTAATAATGCCTAAAATAAGTAGGCCTAATAGTAATATTCTTATAGTGATATGATTAACTATCTAAAGCAGACTAAGTAATGTCTCTTAAAGTAATGGAACTAAAGTAATATCTAAAATTAGTAGGTCTAATAGTAATGTTCCTTATAATAATGAGACTATGACCATTATTACAGTAATGAAGCTAGTGATAGGGTAAACGTATTGTAAACACCAAAACAATATGCTAAAATAAGGCTCTACTTAGATGTTACATCACCTTTGGGCAGAAGTAACTAATATCTAACTGAATATGAGCATTATGGTCATGCAACACAACACTTATCTTTTGACCTTTGGGCACACAATTAAGAATCGTGTACATTATGCAATGAAAATAGTCCTTTTGGCACACAAAGCGTATTAAATCACCTTTGGGCAGAATTAATATACTTAATGTTTATTATGCATAAGGAACAAAACAACGCAACATGAGAATCACATTTGACCTTTAGGCATAAATGATGAGACCATGTACATTAGTGCGAAGCCCAAAGTTACGGGGTCCTTGGCAACGCCCTTGAAAGCGGGGTCCAAGGGGCGGCAACCCCTGGCCACTAAATCAAATTTCATTGTTAAATTATTTATTTTTTTATTTTTGTTTCCCTTTATGTGTTATGGTAAAAAAAAATGTCATAGAAAAAAATTGTTTTTGAAATTTTAGTGACGAATTTTGCCATAAAATTTTAAGGTGAAATTAAATTCGACAGTTAAAGAGAACTCAACAAGTAATGGTCGATTTTGATAAGTTAAAGTCGAACTAGACAAGATTAGGTTTAACTTGACTTTGAAACATTATGGTTGAACTGGATAAGATGTTAGGTCGAATTCAACATTAGTTTAGGCCGAACTCAACTTAGAAAAATTTAGGTTGAACTCGATAGATAAGTTGACCTCTAATATATTTAGGTCGAACTCAACCTTAAAATAAGGTCGAATTCAATAAAGACTAAATTAAAATCGATAATTAAAGTCAAATTCAATAAAGACTAAATCAAAATCGACTTGAAATAATGTCAAATTCAATAAAATCAAAATCTAAGTCAACTTACAATAATATCGAATTCAAAAAAATCTAAATCAAAATCAACTTACAATAATGTCAAATTCAGTAATGAAATAAGGTCGAATTCAATAAAGACTAAATCAAAATCGACTTAAAATAATGTCGACTTCAATAAAGACTAAATCAAAATCGACAATTAAGGTCGGATTCAATAATAAAATAAGGTCGAATTCAATAAAAACTAAATCAAAATCGACAATTAAGGTCGAATTCAATGAAGATTAAATCAAAATCTTAAAATAAAGTCCAATTCAATAATGAAATAAGGTCGAATTCAATAAAGACTAAATCAAAATCGACTTAAGATAATGTTAAATTAAATAAAGATTAAATCAAAATCAACTTGAAATAATGTCGAATTCAATAAAATCAAAATCAAAGTCAACTGACAATAATGTCGAATTTAATACGGACTAAATCAAAATATAAGGTTGAATTTAATAATTAATTAAGGTCAACAATAACGATAAGATTGGCAGCCGCGAATAAGAACCGACTTTACCTTGGCTCTCGATCGACATCAAGTTTTTCTAGTTTTGTAAACAAGAGTACAAGACTACAAAAGTTTTCTTATGCTTTTGATTACGTCATCTTCAAAGCAAATAACAAAACAGTTTGTTTAAAATTAATGTTTTGATTCCATTCTTTTTCGGCGGCAACAAAGCAAACAAAAACAATTCGCTTTTATTTCATTCAGTTTTTTAAGATCAAAAGTTTTTATATCTTGAAATCATATTTTCGGTATTAAAACAATATAAATCATTAGATCGGTAAAGAACCATTGGCTCATGATACCAGATGTTGGAATAATTATAATTTGTATTGTAAATAAATATAATGAAAGTATAATAATGAAGATGATAATAATAATAATAATACCTGATCCAGAGGACCTTGTAAGAGCAAGATTGTTTGTCATTGATTGTCAGGTTCCTAAAACGAGATGATTGTATTTAGATGGGATATGAGTTTTAGGAGAGAAAATGCACACACAAAAGGTGGAAGATTAAAGTTAGAATTCTTGTACATGACTCTCTATTTATAGAGAGAACATTTACAACTTTAGCCCCTTGGTGTTTAGTAGTGCAATATAAGTCCCCCTAGTTCCAATCATTTAATAGAAAACCTTATAATATGTCTTTAAGAGTAAATATGCCCATCGTATAGTTACTAGACAAAGGGATTTCAGTTATCGTCAATCATCATATCACGAATACTAAACGATCAGTGACGGTTACATTTAACGTGGTTCCAACAGAGGGTAGTATACATTACCTTAATAGAATAAGTACTTTGTTGGAGTTATTTTGAGGAAGACGATGGTCTCGACCAACTTTAATCCCATTAGGACACACTTTTACTAACAATGCTTCATGTCTTCATCATTTCTTAATCATAGTCGTTTAACTATCTATCATATTAACTAATAATAATAAAAGAAAAGAAGAAATTAATGGCTAAAATAAGTGAGTGGAGACCGACTACAAATTTTCTTTACTCGTCTCTCTTCTATGTCACTTAAGACTAAAAGGTATGAGACACTCCATGGGAAGGGCTTCTTCCTCCATGTGGAGCCATTTCAGCAAACTAGACATCTTGCAAAAATATGGAGGTGAGACAACTTTGACGGGTGGAGGGTCTTTCAACAAATGGCAAAATCTGAGTGGTAGAATGATAGAATTTTTTTTGAAAAAAGAAAAAGAAGAGAAAATACAAGAGATGGGTCAACAATTGTGCCCAACCGTAGAAGGGGGAATGTGGAGAAAGCCTAGGGGACAATGTTCATGGCTTTTCGAAGGCGTTTAGGTGGGAGGGCGCCAATAATGACGCTTCATACCACACATCTAAGCAACGAAGGAATTCGATTTTAAAAACCGACGTGGGTGTGGTTGTGTTTTTTCAATTCAACTAGGGATGAGAAAAATTCCCAAATCTTGATATTGTGTCTTGATCCAGGTACCGAAAGATGGTACCCACTATAATCAATAATCAGAATTGATATTGTCGATACTGTACCAATCCTGTGCGCGCCATGCCCATCTCTAAAGTCAATTTCTTGAATAATTCATTGCTTCTTATTTAGGCTGGGAGGAGTACTCATCGGGCAGAGCTTTGGGTACGCGGTACCCTATCGGCTACACCACCCCCACCTATCGGGTATCGATCGGGTAAGAGATTCTGGGTATCAATTCGGGCTATGTAACCGATTGTTGGGTAAGGAATTTGAACGTTAAAATGCGTGGGTCCCCCCCCCCCCAAGGGTAGCTGGCCAGTTTTTTTTTTTTTTAAAAAAAAAAAAACTATTTGACTTGTATATATATTCATATACAAACCATCTTGAATATATACATCCAACACATATGTTTCTCTCCATCCACCTAAATAATCACCATCCCATCTTAAAAATGTCTTCCACATCTTCCAAATTGTGGGCTCTTGTTGTGGAATCGGGATCGTCATCCGAGACCGATTTTCACTTTTTGCAAAACGCGGTTGTAACCATTGTGACATTGACCTTTTGACAACATGTACAATGTGAAAAAAAAAAATTTGTGTTGGTTGATATAGTTCGAGTACAATTTGGAGTTCAATTATGTGCAAAGTGTTTATATAGGTCAATTGACCACTTAACATGAGTTTTGTATGATATTGTGTATAACTCATGTTTGATGTGATGACAAAATTTGAAAATGTACAAAAAGAGACTACTTACCTGCTATAATAATCTAAAAGAGTCTAAAAGTTGAGAATATACAAAAAGTGACTCACTACCTACTATAATAGTCTAAAAGAGACGGAAAAGAAAAAGTGGACAAATAGAGACTAACTACCTACTATAATAGTCTAAAAGAGACGGAAAAGAAAAGGTGGACAAAAAGAGACTAACTACCTACTATAATAGTCTAAAAGTGTTGGAAACGAAAATAGACTAGTTGGAGACAAAAGAGATTTTTTTTTTTACTTAAGGTAATATATAATGTAACATTTGTCATCTTGGCTGCTAACTTGTTGTAATTTTGTGTTGTTAAACTTGGATGAATTTATGTTTCGGAAATGAATATTTAAGAACCTTATTGTAATTTATAGTTTTAGGCATTTACATTATACTCGTGTCGGGATAACTAGCTATTTGTGAGACTTTAGTAGGATGAAAACCCACATATATTACTTTCCCACACCGGCCCTCCCACCTTCTCCTTATCTTGTACTTAATTGCCTCCCACCCATTCATTTCTTTATCTTTCTTTCTCTCTCTACTTTAAGCAAGAACACCCAAAAACACACTCTTGCAACTCTCTCTCTCTCTAGAAAACTATCATCATTTAAAGTTATTGAAGCTAGATTAGTGAAAGAATCAACATCATTATCATCATTACTATATCATATCAAATTTTGAAAGTCAATGTGCAAGAATTCTTCTCTTCTAGCTCAAATTTCGGGTCAACAACTTGGAAGGGGTTTTGGTAAGTTTCATTTCACTCAAATCCATCATTTTATGTTTATTATCTTGTTTCTAGTCAAACCCAAGTGTTCTTGAGCTAATTTGCAAGTCAAAAACAAAGTGGGTCAAAATTAGGGTTAGAAAGTGGGTAATTTAGGTCAAATTCGGATTTAAGCTAAAAATGGTTGTTTTGAAGTGCGTTATGTCTAAATAAGTTCATACAAGCTGCAAAAATGAGTTCCAAACCTCCAAGAACCGATTTTAGGTCAATTAGGGTTTTTGTCAAAAAGTCAAAACGGGTCAAGAACAATTGTACACGAATTTGGCTTCCGAAATCGAATTGGTGATATGAGTTATGTTTTGTTATGTCTAATTATGGGTAACAATGGATAAGTTAGGTTTTGTTTCTTCACAAGTCAGGTTAATTGACAAAAAACTAGAGTTTGTGGAGTGTTTGGTTACAAGGTTACAGCTAGTCAAAAAGTGTGCAGGCATGTTTTGAAAACGTCGTAGCTCGTTTGTTAGAGATCTTTAAGAGTCCAACCTTATTGTATGGGGTCCATTGTAATGTGTTGTGATGATTGTAGTAGGTTGAGATTGTTGAGGAGCTCAGGATGCTAACTTGCTTTCTTGCTTACCTTCTCGATCATTAAGTGGCTAAGGTGAGTTTCGTAGCTCCCTACTCAATTGAGATTCGGGCTGAAAAGTGTACAACTTTGTGTCTTGACTTGTTTGAGTGTGCAATTATATGTTTGCTTTGATTTAGGACATAATTCAATTGTGCATACGCTTTATTTTCTTGATTGATATCATTATTACTTGTCCATGCTTACTATGCGTATTCTATATATCTTGATGTCGTTCAATATGTGAATACACGTTTGTGGGTCATCGATGTACATGGTTGTTATGGAGACATTGATGGATTTATGGATTTACATGTTGTGTAATGGTTTTGTAGATGTGCAATTATGTGATTTGTTGTATGGTTATTGTATATGTATGTTGAGTTGTTATAGGTTAGTTGTGTATATATGGAGGACGGTAATGCCTTTGAAAGGTTAGAGATGTGGTGGGAAGGCTGCGGATGACCCTATATATAAGTATCAAAGGCCTTTCAAAAGTAGTATCGTACAAAGTATATACACATGGTGTTATTGGTTAACTGAGTACAATGAGGTGCATGATGTGCAATTGGGTACAATGTAGTACATTACGTGCAAATGGGTACAATGACGTACAATTGAGTACAATGAGATAGATTACGTGCAAATGAGTACAATGAGGTACATTACGTGCAATTGAGTACCATGAGATACATTACGTGCAATTGAGTACAATGAGGTACATTACGTGCAATTGAGTACAATGAGATACATTACGTGCAATTGAGTACAATGAGGTACATTACGTGCAATTGAGTACAATGAGGTACATTACGTGCAATTGAGTACAATGGGTACATAACGTGCAATTAAGTACATTGGGTACAAGTGTGCAATCTTAGACCAAAAAGTGGGATCAATGCGCGTGGGAGAAGAAGTTTCAGAACGATCCAAAAAGTGTGCCCGGCGGTACAACAACTCGCTACGGGCAATCCGCCCGATGAGTACGATGAGTACTTACATATGGCCGCTTGAACCGGGCGTGAGTCTCTTGATCATTTTTGTGACGCCATAATTAAGTTGTATGGTCGAGAGTACTTACGTAGGCCTACTCAACACGACGTTGCTTGCATTTTCGAGGCACACGAACAACGCCATCACATGCCGGGGATGCTTGGTAGCATCGATTGTATACATGTCGAGTACTTAAATTGTCCTAGACACTTGAGAGGAAAATATACGAGAGACGACCATGGCGTTCCCACTATTATGTTTGAGATCACCGCCTCACAAGATACGTGGATTTGGCATGCTTATTTTGATGCTTCCGGTTCAAACAACGACATAAACGTGTTGAACCAATCCGACTTGTATCTCACGAAGCGAAATGGCATGGCCCCAGATACTTCATTCGTCGTTAATGGTCGAGAATACAAACGCGGTTATTATCTAACCGACGACATCTACAGCAACTAGTCAACGTTTGTAAAAGTATACCCGTATCCTACTAACCCGAAGGAGAAAAGATTAAAGAAGTTACAAGAGGGGGTGAGGAAAGATGTGGAGCGTGCTTTTGAGATTCTGAAAGGAAAATGGAAAGTTCTTAGGCGTCCTCTTCGACCCATGATCAAAGACAAGATCGGGCAGTATGTTTACGCGGCTTGTATTTTGCACAACATGGTCATAAAAGGCGATGGCAGAGCAATCTCACCGGTTCACATAATGGACCCGCCGGTCCAACCAGTGTTCGACGATAGGGTCTTAGGTGAGCTACTAAACGAAGACATTCATCATCGTCTTCGTTATGATCTCACCGAACATGTGTGGGCTCAAGACTTGGCATTTCTCGACGATTAGTTTTTATTTTTAATAATTGTAGTCTTTTTATTTTTATTTATGTTTTTTTTCATTTATTATGTATTGTTTTTTTTATGTGTTATGTAATGTTTATTTAAGTTTTAAATAAAATGTTTTAAGTTAGTAATATATTTATGTAAAAAAAATAAATGTAAAAGAAAATGAAATTAGGTAAGAATTAGGTATGTATTGCCAGTAATTTGGGTAAAAGTTAGATAAAATTAAGTAGTTGTGAGTTAGAGTATTTCAATTGAAAGATGATTTGGGTATGAATGGAGTATTTCTTTCCACCCTTAGGTAGAGGAGAACACAATTGCTGATTTTTATTAAGTTTTTGTTTTTTGGGAGTCACATGACCGAATTATTATTATATTATAAGGTTCTTGACGAACCAAGAGAAATATTGTGTAGCATCGTGTTTTATATTCAAAGAATAATAATTGGTGTTGGTCCTTACAAATAGTTAAACAATAGTCGGTGAGTGTTGATGCAGTTTTTGATTTGATGGGCAATCACGTGCTTGCTTGGCTCCTTTCCTTCCATTACTAGTTATGGAAAATGGAAATCCAACAATAGTTTTTTCACATGTAATACTTCATTTTGTCAACTACCATATACGAGTATTATAAATCACACTATATATGGTTTTCAAATACCATATAATTTTAAGAGAGTGATCCCATAAAATGTTTGGCAAGCAAAGGCTCAATAATCCAATATATCGAGGTCATGACAAACTATGACGCAAAATATAAACTCGGGATCGAAAACGAAAAACCAGAATATGAATGTAGCCATAATACAAAAATATGCACGAGCTCTTAAAACAAAGAACGATATTTGATCAAGATATAAAATGTATTGTGAACATAGCATTTAACAATAATAATAATAACATATGAAAATAATAAAGATAACATAAAAATGTAAAACGAAAACATCAAAATAATAATAATAAAATAATCGTTAAAGGCAGATTCCTAAGAAAATAGATTAATTAGCAAACTGCTAGCTTGGCTAACAACCGATATTACTACTCATCTCAGTCTCTATATTAAATAAAAAATGAGTCAATGAAGGTGAGTGAGATATTCTTGGTTTTATATAAGGTCTTGAGTTCGATTTTTAATGATGACAAAATTTTGGGGTTTTTCTCTCTGAATATTTATAATGGCCCATTGTCAACATCTCGTTGTTTAGGGTATATGCAAAGATTCACCATTATATAGTAAGGTTTCCCCAATGTCATATGCCGACTGAATATTTGAAAAAAATAAAAAAAAGATTGTAATGACATCACCATTTTATAAAGTTACCTTTTTTGTTACCTCTAATATTTTTCTTAAAATGTAGTTTTTTTTAATTTAATTATGATGTCATAAATACTTTCCTTTTTAAAGTTTATTTATTTTTATTTTTTATTTTTAATGTCATTTAGAAAAATGTTTTATTTTCTTTTGAAAAACTCTAATAACTTATGCATAGCGAATTTCTAAATTATGGGCATATTATGCGGGGTAATAAACAATTTATATTTATTTGAAATATAATGTATACTATTCCGATGTTATGAATATAGAGTAGCGAGGATACACTTTGACAAAATTTTTATTAATATGTCCGAATTGAACTCGGATAAATTAGCTAGTTTATATATCAAAAATAAATTCATCGATTTCATCTGAGTTTTGGCATAATATTATAACTATATTATATTAAAGTCAAAGTTTATTACAATGATATAGATTTTCGTGCAAAATATTAACAATACAATCTTATATTATGATTTAAACTTATTATAATATTATAATTGGGTATTATATTATCATTAACTAGCCAGATCCATCAAAATTTGTGTGTAAAGTTTTTATTATATAATATTATTAAAAGAGAACCTCTGATTGGACAACAACGGCAATTGATGGTGTTGGTTTCGTGGTCACGTAGTGTATACGTTATTGATATAAAAAAAATATTGTTATTTTTGGAGTTAAGAATATATGTTGCAAAATAATTTCATTAATGGTATTATAAGTATTTCAAGAAAATATTATAGGTATTTTAAGTAAAAATATTTAAAATAATAAATAAAAAGAATAGACATTTTAGAGTTATCAACTATATATATAGTTAAATTAAAAAAAAATAAGAAAACAAATATTTAATTAGATCATTTCTATTATCGATGTGAGTGTGTTTGTTTAGCAAGCATCAAGCAATACAAGCATCTATATAGTTGGCGAAGTTTCGTGTTTTGTTTTATATTTTGTTATAAACTTTATTGTTACTTTTATTATTCTCCACTGATCAAACGGCTTTTATTGGCGGGAGAAGTATAATATATGGACCTCTGATACTTAACGAAATTTTTTCATGGGCAAAGAAAAAAGAGAAGATACTTGCTTTCAAGATTGACTTTGCAAAAGCGTACGATAATGTCAACTGGAAGTTCCTTATTTCAATTTTAGAAGGGATGGGGTTTCCGGACTTTGGTGTAGATGGGTTTACGAGCTGTTGTCCGTGGCAAGGTCATCCATCCTTGTCAATGGGTCACCTACCTTTGAGTTCCAATGTCAAAAAGGTATGAGGCAGGGTGACCCGATGGCTCCGTTTTTATTCACTATTGTAATGGAAGCTCTATCGGTCATGTTGAGAAAGGCGGTGGAATCTGGAAAGTTTAAAGGGATTGAATTGACGGGTAGCGACCAGGTGGTCTCACATATGTTCTATGTGGACGACTGTGTAATTATGGGGGAGTGGTCGACGAATAATATAACGTACGTGGCAAACATATTAAGAGTGTTCAATATATGTTTTGGATTAAAGATCCATCTCGGAAAGTCATCGTTATTTGGTGTGGGAGTCGAAGATATAGAAATCAAAGAGATGGCCCAGAAGATTAAATGTATGGAAGGAAGGTTGTCGTTTTTGCATCTAGGCATTTGGGTCGGGGCCAATATGAACAGGATAGTGAATTGGAACTTCCTCTTCGATATTTTTGAGGCAAGACTATCAAGATGGAAGGCGACATCTCTTTCCATGGCAGGTAGAATAACTCTCATAAATTCGGTTATGGAGAGTCTTCCCAGTTATTATTTTTCCATCTTTAAAGCCCCGGTATCGGTTATAGAAGGGTTGGAGTCCAAAATAAGAAAATTTTTATGGGGTAGGGGTGAGTCAGGAAAGAAAATACATTGGGTAGCTTGGGAAAGAGTGGCTTCTCCTATCAATATGGGGGGACTGGGGCTGAAGTGTTTGAGGGATACTAATTTGGCGCTTCTAGCCAAATGGATGTGGAGGTATAAAACGAGGCCGAACAGCCTGTGGAGGAAAGTGATTAGTGCGATTCATGATACTAAAAGAGGGTGGAATTGCATCCCAAATAACAAATACATGCCAGGGGTGTGGAGTAATATTGTCAGGAGTATAGAATCGATAAAAGTGGCAGGATTAGGTGTAAAGGAGCTGCTGAAGGGAGAACTTGGTAACGGGGATGATATTAGTTTTTGGCTGGATAAATGGGTGTGCAGCTTGTCATTGAAAGAGAGATTTCCACTCCTTTTCAAACTCGAAAAGGAGAAAAAGATTGTTTCAGTGATAAATGGAATTGGATGAGAAGCACGATGTCGAGCCCGGAAGAGAGTGAAAGGGTGGACCTGATGGCATTACTAAATGGTGTAAGATTGGTGGATAGGCCAGATAAATGGGAGTGGCAAGGAGGAAAAGAGAACGTCTTTTCGGTTAAAGACGTAAGGAAGTTCTTGGAAAAAAGGAAAGATTATTCGAATAGGTATATTATGGATTGGTGCAATTGGGTACCAAAGAAGTGTAACGTGTTTGTTTGGCAAGCTGTGATGGATAGAATCCCAACTAAAGATGCATTGAAGACTCGGGATTGTTGGAATGGAGATACCAGTTGTTCCCTATGTGGGGAGGGGTCGGAGAGCACGCAACACATTTTTTGTGAATGCGTGGCTTCTGCTCGGGTTTGGTACTTTATTAGCTGCTGGACCAACTCTGCTCCGTTCTTCGTATTCAACTTGGCAGGCTTACTGGAGATACATAAACAACGTGGAAGAGGGAAGACAAAGATCATGGCTATCAAAGGTATCATTATCATTAGTTGTTGGTGCATTTGGAAAGCCAGAAACGCGAAGATCTTTGAATATAAGGAAGTCAATACCATAGAAATCACTCAAAGTATTAAGACTTTGGGGTTTCTTTGGTTCAAGTATAGGACAAACCATAGGAATTTATCTTGAAACGATTGGTGTAATTTCAATGTTATGTAAATACTTGTAAATACAGGTCGCCGGCGTTTTTGCCGGGACATATATGAATAGAAGTTTACTTTTCAAAAAAAAAAAAGCTATTAGGATTTGTTTTTTCGCAATATGACTATAACCCCTATAAAGTAACCAGAAAAACACTTAAAAATTTACTTTGTTATTTTAGATAAAACTAGCTTATTACCCGCTTAATACGCGGGATTTGTATATAATCTTTTATATTAAAAAACTTTTAATATATGAAAATGATTAAATAGATATCTTTATTAACACTACGTTTAAGCTATATATCTTTTACTCATAATAAGAGTACCAAATGTGTTATTTTAATTTGTAAGGTGCCCTATTGTTGCGTGGATCGTAATAAGACGCGATTCGTTATGTCAAGAGTGCGGAATCCTCTTGAGATAACTAGATTGCTATTGCCTTTTGTTAATTAATAAGTAATTAATCAACCCAAGGAGATGCACAAGGCTTGTGGTTCGTGTAGAAGAACACACGAAGGAACAATTAACCTTAGCTCTGAAATTCGTAAATAACTAACAAGGATTCGAAAATCATTAACCTAATTTCGTAGATTAGGTCTTGTATTTATACTAATTCATATTGTGTTGTGTGGGCTTAGGCCTTAATCAAAGGATTAGGCCCGAAACAATAATCAATCGATCTGCCTCGTGTTGACGTCAGCACGAGGCCAGTCCTACATGCTGATGACGTCAGCACGAGGTTCGACCCTTTGATTCTTTGTTTTACTTCGTTTGGTCGTACATAACATTCAATCATCGTTTAAGTGTTCTACGACACTTATAAACCTTGATTCTATGTTCTTGTACCTGCAAAACAATATATAACACACAAACACAATACAAAATACAAACAGATATAATATTGAAGTTCAAACGTAATCATTAAATATCAACACAAGTTCTTATTTAAATGATTACAAACAAGTTCCTAAAAACATAAACGATAATTAAATCTATGTTGCGATTGTCACAACGAATCTGCATCTATAGACTCCCCCTTGACGATTGCAACTAGATCTCTTTAAAGTCTTCAAAATTTGAACTTCAAAGCTATCCGTTAAATAAAAGTCTGGTGCTATTCGCATGAATTCTCTCTTGTAAACAATAAGCGAGAATGTTGCGATAGCGCCTTTCCTCTACTCTCCAAAAATCCACAGCTGAACAAGGTGTATCTAAAAGTCTTCTCTGATCACCTCTTGACAGGTTGACAACCTGCATTGGATCATACATGCGTAGCAACATTTGTTTTTGTGAATCATCAACAAACATCTGTGCTTCGCCTGACTTGATATCTATCTGCCAAAATGTCATCTCTGTCAGCATATATTGATCCCATTTGATAGCGGGAACCTTATTAACACATTTAATTCTTTTCTGGACAAAACGAAATGTGCCATCTGGATTCTTAATCTTCTTCAAAGGTGTTGGCTTTATCAACCTTTCTTCTGGCTTCAGACCTCTAGCACTGAAATACTTAATTCTTTCATCTCTGAATCTATTCCAGTAGAAATCTGTAAGTCCATTGCTCTGAAGATTAACGAACCAGCGTCTTCCCAAATCTATCATGTCAGAATCACTGAGAGAGTGGAAGTGTCTTTGACTTATTGACATGTACTGGCAACCCTCAGTTATTGAGTGGTAAACACATTTATAAAGAAGTTTAAGAACTAAAAATGCTATTGATTAAATCTTTGAATATTGATGATATCATCAATATAATCTAATGGTGAAAATAATATCAAATTCAATCAATTATCCATATTTTTTCAAATTTGGAATTAAAGGTTTTATTTTAATATATATTAAAGGTTAAATTTAAAAACAATCACATTTATATGCGCAAGCATATTATGTTATATAAGTCCCCGATGGGGGGAAGAAAGGAGAAAGAAAGGGCAGAAGAAAGATAGTTGAGCGTGATTGATCAGTTTTCTTTCACTTTTTTTTTTAATTGTAAATGGTGGAAAATATGTATGTATCTATATGACTATATCTATACATATATCTTGAAGAAGCAGCAGAGCATCGACCCCCTCTTTTTTTTATTAACTTTTTATTTTATGTTAATTACATCTCTAGTCCCTCTAGTTTGTAAATATACAAGGTTTGTAATTATATTTTTATTTATGTTTCAGCCCCTGTACTTTTATTTTGTTTATTATTAGTTATACTTATATATATATAGGGGTGTAAGAAATGAACCGGAAAACCAAAAAATCGGTCCGAACCGTGTGATCTGAAATCAAAAAAAACATAACCGGAAAAAATCGAAACCCAAAAAAACCAAAAACAAAAAAATCGATGTGTAACGGTTCGGTTACGGTTAAAATATTCATTACCCGAGGTTAACCGAACCGAACCAAATTTTGTTATATACCTACATATAATCATATATATGTATATTTACACATATATGTATTACATAATTACTTCATTTACATATCTATTTAGCTAAATTTTTATATTTGTTGCTTAAAATATTAACAATTTACTAACTTTCTTTCACAATCTATGATTAGTTTTGGATATTCTAAGTAATTTTCTTATATATATATATATATACATATATATATATATATACTCTTTTTAAAAAAAGTTATTAACTTTGTTTAAAACATTTACCTAAAATATTAATAATATCATATAAAAGACATTTTAAGTAAAATCAAGATATTCTTAAATATAAACTTACATTGCATAAATATAACGTGTTAGAAAAAATAATTCAAAATTAGATGTAACGTATATTTTTTTTAGGGATAAGTATCGTAGAATGTAACAAACTTTGGACGAATGTCTATAGTAGGAAATAACTAAAGTTTTGTATATTGTATGTAAACAACTTTAAAAAATATTTATTGTATGTAAGAAAACATACGTGACAACCATATAGAGGTGCCACTTGTCTGATTTTAATTGGTTGAATACATTTTCTTACATACAATACACATAACTTTAGTTATTTCTTACTATATACATTCGTTCAAAGTTTGTTACATTACAAGATACTTATCCCTTTTTTTTAATAAAACAAAACATTAATGTAGTTAAATATTTATTATACATAGAAAAATTAATTAATACAATGTAAATTGATTATTATACTTGAAAACTTAAACTCTATATTAGCATAACTTTAATAAATGGCTAACCGAAATTAATCGAATTTTTTGGGTAACCGATTTTTGGGTAACCGAAATTAACAGTTCAAAATTTCTAGCTAACCGAACCGAACCAAACCAAAACCCGAAAAACGGTTCGAAATTTTTAGCTAACCGAACCGAACCGTGTGCAGCCCTATATATGTGTGTATATATATGTTTTGTTTTTATAAAGTTTTAGATTTGATGTATTAAAAATAAATGAAAAAGAAATGATGAGGTAGAGATTGAGGGAAGTGAGGAAGTGGGGGAAAGTGATGCCAGTGATTTGGGGAAGATTGGAGAAATTAAGGTGGAAGATTTTGATTGGTCAGTGTTGGAGGAAGATGAGTGACCACTTCCTCCCCACTAGACTATTAAATAAAAAAGATGTTAAGCACCAATTGTTTTGCGGTGTTAATTAACAGCCCCAAATTTCAATATATCTCTGATAATTTAACGCACTTACTCACGTGTGGAATTCTAAAAAAAGAAAAATATATGATTCATACTTGTCGATTTGTCATGTTAAAGTATGATATACTTATACTTATTATAATATATACATTTTTCGAGAACTTTTTTACTGTTGATACTTTCCCCAATGTATGGTACTAATTTTACAAGAAAACGAGCATTTTCAATGAAAATCAATATAGATATCATGTATCTGTTTGGTTTTATTAAAATTAGATTGGTGTCCGTGCAATGCAGCGGCGGTAACGGCGACAGTAATGGTGTGGTTATTAACGTATAAGTAATTTCATTGCGGTCGGAGATGTGATTAATTGTTGCGTGGGATATGAAAGGGGGAAGAGGGGGACGAATTTTGAGTTAGAGTTTTTGTTATGTGTTTCTGCGTGAGAGAGAGATAGTTGTTGAATTGTTTAAGGGCATTTTAGTCATAATCTATAAAATAGAAATAAGAATGTATTAAAATAGAGGGCAAATATGTCATTTCAGGTTCTTAAAATTAAGTAAGGGGAGGGGGAGTTTGTTTTATAAAGGAGTATAGATATAAATTATGGTTAAGTCACTGGATGAACAATGTATTTTTCCCCATTTACATGGTTGCCCATTGAACTGGATTATTAATGTGTATCACCTATATACTTTTCAATTTTTTACATGGTTGGTCAATTGATAACCTGATGACCTACGATAACAGGTTAAACTCTTTTTCATTTTATAAATTTTTTTTTAATTAAGAAACATTATAATCTGGGTTGTTTTGATTGGAAGTTCATTTATAAAATAATTTCAAATACATATTAAAAAGAAAAAGATGAAATTATATTGATCTTGGAAATAAATATGGGTTCTCAAAATCCCCCAAATCCAAACGAAATTCCATTCATTCCTCATTTCCAAACTTAGGGTTTTCAAACCCCCAAATCCAAACTAGATTCAAATACAAATCCTAAACAAATCAATGACTGATGAAAATTTACCCACGATGTTGCTGCTGATGATGATGATGAATCCGACCACTCACCGGAAAGTGATGATAAACCCACGATGATGATGATGTTGTTGTTGCTGATGAAAAGATGATGATGGATAGTTAATGATGCTGCTGATGTTTGTTATGTATGTAATATATGTACGGGAGTAATAATGATGCTGATGATGGATAATTAATGATGTTGATGGATAATTATGTATATAATATATGTTTCGTTTCTTCTTTTCTACATCATCAACCACAACTTTGTTGTATGCTTCGTTTCTTTTTTTTTTTCTTTTTTGCTTCTGTGTTTGTTTTATTTAATACAACAGCTTTTATATATATATATATATATATATATATATTTATGTTATATACTGACGGATATATTAGAGTGTGTATATATAGTATATATTGGTAGATATAGTATAGTGTATGCATAAAATTGGAATGTGGATGATGATTGATAGAGATGAAGGAGAAACATGAGAACGAAGCAGAAATTTGTAATTTATATATATAAAAAAATAAATAGAGTTTAACCTGTTATTGTAGATCATCAAGTCATTAGTTGGTCAACCATGTAAAAAATTAAAAAGTATATGAGTGATACATATCAATAATCCAATTCAATTAACAACCACGTAAATGGAAAAAAATACATTGTTTATCCAGTGATTTAACCCTTAAAATTATCTTTCATTAAACGAAACCTAAAATTTGTATCGATATATATGCCACTGATACTTGCAGGCGAGTTTTATGGGTTTTGCGAGTTTGTAGATCGTTTATCCATTACCAATATACGGCCAACCGGTGGTGTACCTTATCACCCAAAATCATTACATGGGTTTTGTTCTTTGTGAATTGTGATATATAAATTTACTTGTGATTCTTTTATATAAAATAGGTTAAAAAGATTAGACAAAAAATGGGTTTGTTTCCATGTTTTCACTTTTACTCGACAAAATGATATAAAAAGTTCATTCAACTATTTTAGTTGCAATGATAATATTGAGAACTCTATGCATTTTTTCTCATCATTATTGTGAACTTGAAAGGGTTCCATGGCCTATCATAGTATGAATCATTAAATCACGACATGTGTCAAATGGGTCTGCTAAATGCCTAAATCGACATGCCTCCCAGCCCCACCGGCCTATCCCAACTCGCCTTGCTTTTCGACTTTCGGCCTTGCCAACAGGCCCAATCAAATGAAATTACAAATGGCCCTTTCCTCTCGTTTGTCTTTCACACTAGCTTATTACCCGCGTAACATGCGGGATTTTTACATTCTTTTTGTATTAAAAAAGTTTTAATATCTGAAAACTATTAATATTTAAATAAATTTTTATAAACTTTTGAACCACAATTATAATATCATATTCATTGTCAAGGAAAAATGTTAACAAATAATGTTTTTAACAATAAAACAAAAAATATATAAATGAAATATTTAAAAGATATTTCTTTTGACGCGAGGTTGTAACTATAACTCTATTCTTATCAATGATACTAAAGGTACTATTTTAATCCATGTATTTAAGCAATCACATCATAAAACCATGTAATATAAAGATTTTGGAAATATTTGTAATATCGTTGAAATAAAACGTTATTAATGAAGATACACTATAACTGAAATTCTCATTACTTAATAATATTTTTAATGTTTTATTATAACTAAACACTAAAAAAAGTAAAAACACACAATCATACAACTAAGATTTTTTATCAAAAGATAATTAGCGAAGTAAATGGTATAGATTATCAACAAATAGATAAACATATTGTAAATATATGAAAAGAAATTTTTTTTTTTTACTAAAACTTAAATATCATATTCAGTTTATCATTTTAAATTTAAATTTTGTCAAATACTCAGTTAGATGACATTAGATATAAAAATATATATATAAAAAAAACTTTATTATATAATTTTATTTAGTTATAAGTCTATTATTATAAATATGTAGTTAACAAAGTTATTGAGTGATATCTTTTATTATATAAAACCACAGTTGATCTAATAACTTATCGACAAATCACAGCTCTTGATTTTTTAAAGTTGACTTTTATTTTTCAATTTTGACTTTAATTTACACTTTTTTGTTTTCCATCACAAATTTACACCTTTTACCCAAAAAATTTAATATAATAAATAATAATAATAGTTAAAATATATCCAATAGAATTATAATTAATATTTATCCAAATAAAGTAATAACTAATATATATCAAATAGTATATGTTCTATCATATAAAAATAAATTTAATTAATTAAAAATAAATAAAATTTAATATAAATATATTAAGATTTTAAAATTAAACAAATTCGATAAACATATTTTAAAAAATATTTCAATAGATAGCTCAAAGTGTTGATATATCGATCAACTTTTTATTATTCAAAATAGTATATTAAATGGTAAAATACAATACATGAACATCCAATATTGATAACGTCGTAAGGCCCGTGTATTAAACACGGGCCTAAAATCTAGTTAAATTAAGCTATTATTAAATTAAAATAAATATAATTAATTATGACTTTATAAGACATTTATATAAAAGTTTAAGGACCAAAAGTGTTATTGATCAATTCTTTGATTATTGATGATGTCATAATTATGATTTAATGGTGGAAAATAAGATATCAAATTCAATCAATGGTCTATATTTTTTAAATTTAGAATTAAGGATTTTGTTTTAATATATATTAAAGATTTTCTAATTTTCACTTAAAAAAAAGGAAAAACACTTATGCAAAATAAGGTTTTCACAATTGCATTTTACAATTACTTTTAACCTTTGTGTTTTAATGGTTATAATATGTATGATAAGTGGGGTGCAAATTTGTCAGTTTCAACCGATAATTTGGTCGATTCTCTAATCAACAAGGTAAGCGATGAGCATGTGTATTTATCATACTACTATATAAAAATTGGAAAGTAATATGTAAACCACTAAATTTTAGTAATATACCACCAAATGTGTTTACATTGTTGTACAAATAAGTTGGGTGGTGTATTGCCAAAATCTAGTGGTGTGCAGATCGGTTCCCATAAAAATTATACTCTTATGTTGAAAAGTTTAGAATTTTGGGATATATAAAATTATCATTTTACCCTTAATTAATTAACTAACACAATCGTTACATAATCTTTTAAAAGATATATATTCACTATCCCTAATTTCAAATATCTTTGTATCAATTTCTTACACCACTTGACGCTGACACCATTACCATCCGTCGACTCCATCATATTGCATCTAATATTATTGCTGCTGCATTGCATGAGTATTATACTCGTGTATATATGTGTATATATATATATATATGTATGTAAAAGAAAATGACAAACATTTTCTGAGAGTAGTCTAAAAAGGTATATATCACACCTCTTTTAGCCGCATATCATTTATATTGTTCTACACTGCCAAATATAACTTGTTGATAGATACACATTATACACTAGTAATGTAGTACTAAACAAAAGGTTTGGGTACCATCCTTTAAAATAAACATCTCAACATAACCAGGCACTCTTTATATAATCCCAACTTGTCATAACGTCAATGTAAAGTTTTGGATGACATATCGACATATCGTACGCATTCCTACTTTCATTTGCCTATTGGATCGTGTTGCGTGTATCGTGTACTCGCTAGATTCTTACTAGCACTTTTTAATAAAAATTTTATTTGCCGTTCAAAGAAAAAAAACTGAATGTTATCTTAGAATTTAAACTAGAAATACTTCCAAAATACAATACAATATATGTATATTTTGCGAGTCCATTTATTAAACTTGCTAGAAGGGGAAAAATAAAAAATGTAAGCAGCAAAAGATTAATTTTTTGCTTTAACTTACCAATTGTCAAAATGATAATATAAATAACTGATCAATGATGATTCACGATCAAACAATCTTGCAAACTAACATGAAAAAAATAAATCACGTAATATTATAGTTTAAAAAAAAAAAGAATAATGAATTATGAAATGTATGTCACTAAAAGACTAAAATAGAGAAACTTTCACTTTATAACAATTCGAAGTTTCAAACGACCACTCATTATCTTGTTACTTATGGTATAATCAAACAGAAGAGTGTCATTGTAATATACAAAAACAAATAATCAAAGCATAAAACTCAAAAACATGATAATGGTAGTACCATAGTCACTTTGATATTGTCTTATAAAGGCAGCTAGCCACATCCTTCATTCCTTTGCACATGCTAGTTTGTCATTGGGATTTTGTTATAGCTACGGAGCTACTAGTTAATATTTTATATTTATTTTAATTAAGTCTTGGATTTCTAAAAACTGAAATGTAATAACATTTGTACCTTGTGTTTCGTGTTTGACCCCACCTAATTATTACTCTAATTTAATTTAACTAATTGTATCTCTTCAATTTATCATTTTAGTTGTCAAGTTGATCAACTTTGTCTGTAAATATCTTTGTTTATGTAATGTAACACTTGATATAAAATATATGAATGGATTGGAGTTTTAATGTACTTTTTGTTCATGTAAGTTTCATCAACTACTATATAATACAAACAAAGCTTGTACGGTTAAAGTTAGTCTAACATAACAATTAAAATGAGACGAAGGGAGTATTACACTATCATTAATTATTTTATTGTTTTGAATTATTATCAAATCAACCCACGTTATTTCTCTTAAGTTTTGATTTATAATAAGGGAACATAATCAATTTAATATAATTAATTGATTCTTTTGAAATTTAAAATTCTATTATAACTTGTAATTAACGTAGAAACCTTTTTTAATATTTTTCTCAACATAAAACATTTTGAATACATTAAACGTTGTTTTATACATTCTTTCATTATTTTGTTCTCGTTAGTAATATCTTTGATATTAATACTTCTATTATTTATTTTATTTTCTAATTGTATTTATATTATTGTTTTTGTTATGAATTATGTATAATGAAATCTTTTGGAAATTTTTTATATATATAACTAAGAGAGAATAAGGTTGATTAAATATAGCACTTTCATTTGTTCGCACATAAGTTTTTATCTTACGTCTTAGTTTTATATGATTTTGTGTCTAGCGGGTTTGTCATCTCAAACGTCATCTCATCATCAGATACCACTTAATATGCACTACAACAAATTAGTTCATTCTACACACTTTATTCTACACAATTTTAAAGAGGAAAAAATCCACAAAAAGGTAATCTATTTACATAAATTTCCTATTAAAGGTAACCTATTTTGTTTTCGTCTATTTAAAGGATGATATTTTCAAAAAGTTCCTAATAAAGAGTATCTCGTTAGTTTTTGACAGACGGGGCTCGTTAAGCGCCACATCATCGATGCCACATCATCAGTTTTGCTGACTTGGCACTTGACTTTGACCGGTCAAAAAGCTTACAATAATTATTATAAAAGTAATGAAATTACATTAAGGAAAATAGTCAGAGTCTTTTATTTTCAAATTTTATTTTGATAGCTCTAACCAAATAAATTGGTATGAATAAAACTTCCCTTGTCATTGCCATGAGACTCGTTGAGTAGGGGCCAATTCAATCACTAATTGAAACGTGATGTTTTTTTTTTTTTTTTTTTTTAAATATCTTTTTGGACATTTTTTTAAGTTTAATTGATTTATCACAAGCAATGTATCCTAACAATTTCAATGCAACAACTAAAATGTATACACCAGCAACTAAAGGTTCAAGTCTTGATTAGAAAAAAACTAGAAGTGTATACTTAGGACATTAGTGTATTTGTTAAGAATTCAAACAACACCAATTGTTGAACAACTACTTATAAAGTGTACGGATAAAGATCAAATTGAAAAATGTTACATAAGGTGTATGGATTAACTTCAACTTAAAAACGTATCCATACATTCCTTTCAACATCTTTATATAACTAAAAGATTGTTGTAAACTAAAGAAATAGAACAAAGTCATACTCAATTTTTTAACCAACTCTGGGTTAGTGATGAGCGTCCATTTTGTGATTATTTCCTATATGTTTATGTCGTGTTTTGATGACTAAATGAGTTAAGAAATGTGAACTTTCGGTACTTAATTGGATGACATGTTATGATAGGTTCACAAGGAGTGCAAGTGAAGGCAAACGTCTCTACTCAACTTAACACGAAGCCACAAGACATATGGACGAAGACTAGCAAGCGGAACATGAAGAATTTGAGGTCGACGTGAAGCAAACAACCATGTGTTAGTATTTCGAGCATAACTTCTTCATACGAACTCCGTTTCTGACGTGTAAGTGATCCACGGAAAGCCGAGAGGAAGATCTACAACTTTCATGTTGATGTCCAGGACCAGCGCTGCTCACATAAAGCTCTAGCGCCGCTGGAAATCATCTTGAAGCCCACCAGCGGAGCTGGAACATCAACTAGCGGAGCTGGGAGTCACCAGCGGAGCTGGATCATCAACCAGCGGAGCTGGGAGCCAGCCAGCGCCGCTGGGACTTCACCAGCGCAGCTGGAAAGGTCGGCCAGGTCTAGGGTTTTCCCAAAAACCTATAAATGCGCCCCTAAACCCTAAGATTCGTAGCTCACTTCTTCCAGCCGACTTTGGGGCCGTTCTAGGGTATTTTCATCAGATCTAAACCCTTGTAATACCTCCATATCATCCAGAAGATCAAGCATCAATTATTCAAACAACAATCAATTCAACACAGCCGCATTCAATAATTTGGAAAGCTCATCAATTAGGAGTGTGTTCGGTGGTGGCGCATGCTGAAGTCACCGCGGCAACCTTGACCAGCAGTAATCCGGCATCATCCATTATTCACCTCTTTAGTTTGATCTCTCTCTTTATTGTTCCGTACTTTTATTATTGTTATTAGGTTACTATTGCAAGACTATTTGTTTGACAATTATCTTTATGGATTTATTTATGATTGTTAGGTTTATTTATCTTATCATGAGTAGCTAAGTAGTTTTGCATCTGTTTGGATAATGTGATCATGCCGTAATAGTTTTATATATTAGATTGTTGAACCGTTTCTATGCTTGTCGCAGATCCATGGTTATTGAGTCAGACAAATGTTATTAGTTTTCATATACAAACCTGTTTTATTGACTTGGTTAGGTCGACCTTGCGCTGAGGCCTTAGGGTCATTTAATTTGGTTTGCGAAACATTAATCGGTCTATAATTAATGTGGTCTCTTGACTTGTAACCGAGCGGGAGATGGTTAATTAATAATTTGGCTCAACTGAACATGTGTTTTATTAGGTTAATCTAGTTGATCTGGCGAACGGAAACCGGATGACTAGGGTAATCAGTGTCAAGTGACTTTTTAAGAAACCTAAAAGAATCTTGACTTACATAAAAGATTAAGTCATAGTTACAAAACTCAGGTCTTAATGCATAGCAGTGAATCTAACGAGAATCTGTTTATAGTGTAGTGTGAGTCTAACGACAGCACTACTAAGTAGTCTGGTGAATCTAACGAGAATCCTTACGTGAGAAGAGTTGTTCAACATATCTAAACTGTTTTCTAAATGATCATGGCATGTGACCTGTTCCAAATAGATGCAATGTTTTAATTCTTATCATTTTGCAAAATCAATCAATTTATGTTTTTATTATTTTAGTTTTATTTAAATCGTGACAAACCCCCAAAATCCTAGAATTACACCTAGCTTAGTTCTTAAACATAGTCCTTGCGACGATCCTGGTCTTACCTATTTACTATACTATGAGCGAACGGGTCCACTGCCCGTGAGTGAGTGTGGTAGAGAAGTTAACCTTGTACTTTATAAATTAAAAACTTCTTGCACATCAGTGTAACACCCCACCGTTGGCGGAAATATGAGGTGTCATGAAAAGTATAGCACCATGGAATTACATAGATAATACTAAAATGAAATAGAATATAGTAGATATATTCCCAACACATGAGTTCAAAGTCATAATGATGCTAGAACAACTTAATACAATAAGTCCATAGATGGTATAGTCCAAGGCATGTAGCCTTAAAGTCTGACATAAGCAATGGAGCATAAATCTCCGAAGTCCAGTCCTAGCATAAAAGTCTTTATCCCTGATTAGCCTCAGTATCTGAAAAGTATACTAAAATGTGTGAACACAAAGGTTGGTGAGTTCGTAGGTTTTTGCCAAAAAGTCTAGTCAAAGAAATAAGTCTTTTGTCGATTCCTTTAAGTCAAAATAAGTATTTGTTCAATATATAGTGAGTAGAGCTACGCCATAGTCCAAGTACTCAAAGTGTGGCCTTACGGTACCTACCTTAGATAATGATATGTGGCCTTACAGTTCAACAACTTGCCTTGGTGGCCTTACAGTTAAACAACTTGCCTTAATATAATTCTCCAATGCACACAATAAGTACGTCTCAATAAGCACAATCATTAAGCACATAATCATACATACAAACAAAAACAAGCACGTCACATGGCATCAGTAACTCTATAAGAACCAGCTCTATATTGAACATAAATAAATATCGACAAACTGTTTTAAAAAGTAGCAGTATACTTTCCACCCCAAAGCACGTAAAAAGAGGGGCTACGAAACTCACCTGAAAAGTGTTATGAAAGTATAACGAACGAGCATGACAAGCACAATCAAAGTCCACGACAATCAACACCTACCAATAATACATGACAAGTCACAATGAAAGTCTTTGGTCTTAAGTTTTAGCCTATTAGAAATGCCTTTAAGTGCACATGTCTTTATTTAACTTCTAAAATGACGTTTGACAAAATTCGAATAAACCAAACAAGAGTCTGGATTTGACAACAAAGTCCTTTATTAAGTTCAAACACATTATTATATCAATACAACCTCATTTGAAATCATTTTATAGTACAAAATAAGTTTCACTCGAATTTTAATCAAAACTAGACGAAACCGGAGATTTTACCGAAAAGCTTACGAAACTGAAACGAGTAGAGGTTGAGCTCAACCTAATGGTTGAACTCGACCAACTAAAGCCCAAATATGTTATTTTAAAATCTTTTATTCATATGTTAGCCAATTGGACCAAAACTACACCTTTTGAGAAAACTAGTCAAGTTTAAGAACCGAATAAGCGCGTATGGACACGATAGGCTAATGAAATCGACTATATGAGTAGGGAAGTGGTTGAACTCGACAATGGCAGGTTTAGTTTGACCTGGACAGATGTCAAAATGATTCTTTTCTAATTCTTAAAGGTCCGAGAGTTAAAACAAGTCATTTCGGGTCAAACTAGGAACCTTACGAGCCGTTTAAGCGACAAAAGTCAACAGAGGGTCAACCTAGACCACCAGAGGTCGAGCTTGACCAGGTAGAGGTCGAGCTAGAACTGCCTAGGTCGAGCTAGACCAGCCTAGGTCGAGCTAGACCTGGCCGGGTTCGGATTCATACGCGATTTGAGCAAAACGAACGATTTTGACGCGATTTTGTTAAAATAACGTGATCTAAGGCTAGCCAATTCATACCCATGAGTCTTGATTGCACAAAAGTGTCACAAATCAGTACAAAAAGGGTGAAGTTCGACCGATTTCATACATCATGTGATCGACAATTGCACAACCTTAATCTTGGATACGGAATCGACTAGTTTTAGAGTCTTTTAGCCAAGTAAATGATATCTTCAATTCTTGTAGTTGCACAAAATCCAAATTACATGAGTGCATAATGTATCAAATCAAAGCTTTAATCAAGGTTCAATTCGTTTCTTACACACAATTTTAACCGAAATTGCACAATCAACAATCAAAGACATGATTCGCTTAGCTTTTGATAAGAACCGAAAGAGTAAACATATATATACATATAAAAACGAATTGGAGAGATTAAGAACAGAACTTACACAAGTTTTTGATGAAGAGAATGATAATATTCACTTGTTTCTTGATCAAAGATTGAAGCCTTGATTGATTGAAAGCGTTTAGAACCGAAATCGAGAGAATGATTTAAGAGAGGATTTGAAAGACAAACTCTTTTCTCTTCTTGTCTATGAAATCTGAATTTTTTTTTTGGAAGAAAGGGTGTTTTTCAAAGAAAACCTTAGAGAGAAATCTTATGTGTGTAAACCCTTTTGATGGAATGAAAGATCAAGTTTATATAAGCATGTATATGGTTGAATTCAACCATGGTCGAACTCAACCAGGTCTAACTCGACCAAGTCGACCTCAACCAGGTCGAGCTCGACCCATATCTGAAAAATAGACTCTTTTACAAAAACGTGGCCACTTGAATCGTCAAAAACGGAGTTACGGTTTGAAAGTTATGACCAAAACAAAATCAATACGTTTTTCTGTTGTCGACTCGTTTAATTAATTAAAATGACGCCATATACGACAAGGTAAATGATATCCGTTGATTCGCTTAATGTTTTGAAAGTTCATTTTAACTTTATTTGGCATTTCTATGAGGCAACTAGTCTTCCTCAATCATTTGCTCCAAGTCTTAAAAAGTTAAAGGCACTAGTACTCAATAAACATGTCTTGTCTTATTCATACTCTAATCCATATAGCCACACGTCTAAAGACTTAAATTGATAGTTAATGACCTTCTACAAACGGAAAAGTATAGTCAGACGAATGCTCAGGTGATGGTTGTCACAATCAGTTAGCCAGAGGTATCTTCTAAATCTATTATGTAGGTACCGGAGGTGAGTTTTTCCTAAGGTTTCGGGTTCGAGTCTTGAATTTCTCATCTCAAGGTATTTTCCATGAGGAGGGGGTTGAAGGTCCAGCGATTTGTTGGTTAAAATTGCCTCTAGCACGTCTGAATCAAAACTAACTTTACAAAAAAAAAAGAACAATAAAAAAGACAACAATATAGAGAGAATGAAGAAGTCTATTATTCATCTCATACAGAGGCTTATATTTATAATACAATACTGACTTGTTCTTCAAGCAATAAATCTCATAATCTAGTACAATATCTCTTTAATTAATTTATTACGGAATATGGACATTCATTTCATATTTATCTATAATAGAGATGATATTTTAGGACTTAGATAAATATAATTTTTAATTGTCAAGCTTTTGTTTTTTGTGATTAATTTTGTGTTTCTAAATTAATTAATGATTAATTAATTATGATGATTATTAACTACTAATAGCATGGTGCTCACGCGATATGACGGTGGCGACGGCAATGCGGTGATCACGGGTGGCGGCGACGAATGGTGGTGGTGACGACTAATAGTGTAAGTTATTGATGTAAATCTAATTGATTATAATTAGTGTATATATTTCAAGAGTTAAGATACGTGTATTTATTTCATTAAAAGTATTTTTAGTATAATAGTAAAGTAATTAAATTAGTAACTAAAGAATAAGGTGATTTAGAAAATAAGTAAGGGGTATTTCTGTCATATCGCATAGAGTAACTTTCAACATTTCCAAAAATAAAAAAGGCTATTTTTTTATAATATAGTATAGATAACTCCTACATTTACTCCAACTTTCTAAATTTAATGAAAAGATCACGATCAATTTTTGTATAGGTTTAGGTATTAATAGATATATATATCTATACTATCTTATAATAATTATTACTTTTTCTCTCATAAAAGTGTTAGATGCAAAAATACCACTTTACCCTTGATAAATTAATTTAATTACATTATCAATTCTTTATCTTTTAAAATAGGGATAACTGCAGAAAATAGAAAGCACCTTTAGACCAATTCATGATATTAGCGGTGACCTTTAAAAGTTTTTGATTTTAGCAATGACCTTTCATTTATTGGCGTAAATAGCAACATTTGACACGTGTCTCTGATGACGTGGAAAATTTTAATGACGTGACAACTTTTTACTGGCGTTGATTTTATTATTTATCAATTATTCTTATTTTCGTTGCCCAATCGGTTCCCCCAAAATAAAAACCCCTAAATCGTAACATGACATAGGTTTATAGAATTCATAAAACCAAAAATCGATTACTTAAATTATAAGGTAGATGGATGATGTCTTGTTACAAACTAGTACATGGTCAGAATTTTTGGGGGAAAGGTGAACGGAATTTACAGAAGCATCACCTCCCTGTAAATCATAATCAAAAGAAACGCAAAATTACATGGGGAAGAAAACAAATTAAAGACCCATTGTGATTTATATAGTAGTAACTAGTAAACTAGCAATACCCTCAATGGAGGTGGTGGCTTGAATGTTTGTAGACAATCAGTAGTCTTCAAATCCCAAACCTGTATAAAACAAATCACATTAATCAAAAGAATTAGTCATGACATATTCAACACATTTACAGATGATCGAACAGCACTGGGAATCATACTATATCTCTATGAGGCCGAATGAAACGGGTCAAATTTTGTATTTTAATGTAAAAATCTCTTAATTATTATTATATTTAAATAGAAAACAAATATAACCATCAGAACCCTCAATTGCTTCCCTGTCGTCCGTAATCAATTTAGGGTTTTATGAACTCTGTAAACCCTAAATGTGTGTCACTGTTACGATGTGGGAGTTTTTATTTTGCGGGAAACTCACATGACAATGAAAATAAGAATAATAGATAAATAAGAAAATACACATCAGTAAAAATTTTCCACGTCATCAAAGACACGTGTCAAATGTTTCTATTTACGCCAATAAATGAAAGGTCATTGCTAATACCTAAAACTTTTAAAAGTCACTGCTAATATCGTGAATTGGTCTAAATTGGTGCTTTCTATTTTCTGCAGTTATCCCTTTAAAATATCTCCATTACCCCTTTACATCAATTACATTAAATCAATTACTTACACCCACCACTAACAGTTCGTCACCACCACCAGTCGTCATCACCACCAAACGGATGCCTCATCGCGCGGGTACAATGCTAGTATATATCAAGGCATCAAGCCCTTTTCTTTTTTTCTTTTCTTATATGAACATATCTCTCTATATAACTAAGAGAGGATATGATTTATCATATGTGTTGCTTCTTTTTGTTTGCCACATAAGCTTTTTTCCTATGTGTCCGCTTCATATGATTTTATGTCGATAAGTTTGTAATCTAAAATGCCAATTCATCATCAAATGACACCTCATACGTCTAGGTGGAATAAATGTTGATTATGACTTAAAAAATTAAAATAATGTTGAGGAGGGATCGAACATAAGAATAACGAGCTAAAAGGGAACATCATCTACCATTGAACTATAATCTCAACTGCAATCTAATTATCGAAACAAATAATGATATATATAGCTGAACTAAAAACTAACGTAAGGACTTTTAGTTATTTTTCTGTGGGCTTGCCCAACCTAACAAAGGAACCACTATAGTTTTGTTTTTTAATTTTTAAATGGTTTTTAATTGTATTGAAATTATTTCATACATCGATCCAAATTTACATAGTCTTATGAGAATTTGATGCAATTTTGTCAATTTAATATCTCTATGTAAATAAAAGAGGATACATTTTTTATTTAGTGGTAATTATTTTTATTTGACACCTAGGATGTTTGCTTAGGTGTCATTTTATCCTATTTTTTGATTTTTTTTTCTTTTTTTAATAACATTATTTAATTTAATATATGTTATGTGTGTTATCATGTTATAAATATTTATTAACTATTAATATTAATTACTTTTGGAATATGAAACTTCAATCATTTATTTAAATTAACTAATTTTTATTATTATAAAATCATGTTATCTTGACCTAGCATATTTTTCCGATGTACTTTTCCGGTGGTTTTTAGTTCATTCCGTTTATGTACGTGACTTTATAACTAGAATATGTACTTTAAAGTAGTAAACGTCATTAGTCTTTAAGGCTTTACTAACAGAATTAGTGGACTTATGTTATATTCGGACTTTGTGAGCATTTAGACTTTGAAAAAATTGTGCGTGGACTTGAGAACCGAAGGAATACTAGTTGTCATGTGGAAATGCCAATTTAAGTAATGTACTTAAGTATTAAATAATTAAAGATTTAATTATCAAATATGGTCGTATTTTTACTCGTTTGAAAGCTATTTAAAAGTTACATATAATTATGTCGACAAAGTAAATTAATGAGGCTCGGGTTTTCTTTAAATGTCTGGTCAAATGGGTTTTCTTAAAAATCAAAGAAGTCAAAATTTAGGTCAAGGCTTGGAGAGAACATAAAAGACCTAAATTCTCCAAAATAAACTATTTTTCTCACAAATTCTCCTCTTCTCCTTTTTCCCTCTTGGCTGCCGCCGCATACTCCTCCATTCTTCAAAACTTTGTTCATATTCTTCATCAATCATCATTTTCTTCACTATTTTTATTAACGTAATCATAGGGTTTTCTATTTAGAATTGTTGATTTTATGTAAATCTCATCATACACACACACACACACACATATATATATATTACGGTTTATATATATATATATCTATATACATATATTTGATCTTTTGGAGCTTTGGTATAAACTAGACTAAATCCATACACAAAAAGGTCTTAAAAACATGTTATCCTTCTTGATTTCTTCCTGATTTGTTCATATTGTATGCTAGGGTTTTGTCAAAAATTGGTCAAATTGGTTTTCTTGAATCGTACAGTAGGTTTTCTTGTTAAGTTCCATGAATAAATTGTAACATCCTGAATTTTCTAGCATAAAATTCATTATTTATGGTTACTATTTATTAAGTTATGTCATGTTTTGACTAGAGCTAGAAGTGCTTAAAAGCCAATAAAGTGTGTGTATTCGGTTAGTTGTTTATGGGCTAATCTTCTATTATACTAAAACACAGTTGCTCTAATAGTTTATTGACCAATCATATCTCTCAATTTTTTTAAATTCTCAATTTTGACTTTTCTTGACTTTTTATTATATAAATGAAATAATAAGTATATCTAAACATATATGTCAATGTCGATCTAACTAAAGATAGGTATTGCATTAGTTATAATTATTATGATTCTAACTAAAGATAATAGTTATTGTGTGTTTAAATTTTGTACGCCTCATACATTTATTTAATAACAATGTAGATAAATAAATCCCACTAAATAATATATTTTTTAGGCTCGTGTCTAATACACCGGCTTATGACTTTATCACTATTAGATGTTAATTTATTATGATATATAATTCAGTATATTATTTTTAGTATTAGAAAAATGATCTATATTAGTGATCATTTTGAATTTTGTTCGTTTGAACGCATCAACGATTTTGCAAAAGATGAAAGATGATATATGCTTCTAATCTAATGTAAATATATCACATTGTTTTGCTTTTTATTTGCTATCATTTGAATTAAACAGTTAGTTTTTACGTATATCTTCAACTTTGAAGTTACAAACTTTCATAAGTTGAATGTATGAATATCTAATATTGATAATTTCAATAGTTCTCGTGTCCAGTGTTGGACACGGGTCTAAAATCTAGTTTGGACACTATAACTCGGAAAGTTCATAATTTCGAGTTTTATCCGTATACTAGTCCTCAGACCTGTCCAATGGACGAGTAGTCTCAAAATATATTAATCAAGCTAAAATAATTAGAATTCAAGTTTATTAAATAGATACTGAAAAAAATTAGAATACTTAAAAATAAAACATAAAACGATTCAAAGTAAACTATCTTATCTTAATATATACTATAAGACAGTTGAACTAATGACTTATTAACCAATCAAATCGCTCAATTTCATCAAATTGACTCTCACTTATGTCATCATTTAGATTAGCTATAAATTAAAAACTCTAATAATAATTATCCAAATATATTATTATATTAGTATTTATATTAATTTGTAGAAAAAATCTCATTAATTTACACTTTTTTGTTTTTCATCAATAATTTACACTTTTTAGCCCTCAATACTTAATTTATATTTATTTTTAGCATCAACTTGAGGAGATTTTTTCAAAAAGTTTTAAAAGGTATTTATATCTAATGTAAGTCCCAACTATTACTAGATGAGTGCTGAAGACACCTCTATGTCAATGGTGAGTGTACTTTGCAACACAATCACTTAATCTGGACGTGACCAGTTTAGAGTGATTGTGTACCAGGTAATCTGGAAGTTAACTTATTAAGGTGACAAGTTATAAGTAAATACAATGCAATAAATAAATGACAAGTATTTATAATTGGTGAGACAATATGTATTTTTCAAGTGTATTTTATTTATAGATTGTTAAATAAAATACAAGGTTGTTGCGGAACCAAGATAATACAAGTATGTAAATATCCTAACAACCTATGAAATACAATTGATCTATACTTGGAAATTCTCTTAACAATCGAAACACTTAAAGTTGTGAAATGTTCCTTTTTGCGATTGAAAGAATATTGCACAAGTTCACCAATATTGCAGAAGTATGAATTTGCAAAATTGTTGAAATGCTTGGGCAAGGACCTCTATTTATAGTCGAAGTATGAGCATTGGGATCTCAACTTCGACGTACAAATATGGTTGACAGCACACAAAAGTATTAGTAAATAATCCTTTGTGTGTGCTAAATAAAGTAAGACAAAAGGTTACTTTATTCAACCACTCTACATCTTTGCACTTTTATCCACAGGCAAGATTATTGTCCGGGTAAAATGATGTAGTGTAAAAGGTCTTCCTAGTAATCAGTGTAAAGCTTTGTAAAGGCATTTACACTGGAGGATCTCCAGTTGATTGATCTGGTGAAATGTCAACTGGGCTTCACTGCCATTGCCATTTCCTTTTCTTCCACTTGTTGTCTTCGACTTCAACTGGAAGGTCTTCAGATTTAAGTCTTCAGATCTCAACAGGAGGAAGTCATCAGTTGCTGAAACTGTACAATGCAACTGGACTTCTAATATTTCGGACAATTCTTCATGCTCTCCAGATGCATCTGGAGAGCTCCAGTTTATAGCCAAAACTGGACCTAACAAATTCCCCATAATTGTCCTGAAATATTGCCAAGTATTTTCAAACTTGTTTCTATACAAGTGTAAGTTTGAAATACTTGAGTTTGATAAAACCTATTAATTTTCCAAGACATTTTTATAGATCATCAAATGCCTTGGGTTTAATTTTAATTGTTTGTAGATCTTATCAGTTATCTAACTTGTGAATTACAATCTGGCAACTTGTGTATACACAATTTTACAATGAAGTTACAAGAAAGTAAATAAAATTACAAGCAGATAGACAGAAGGAAAACTTAAACAGATGACCCTTCGCCAGTTTTCCTTCTCTTGGCAACAGATGAGATTGGCTGTTTGTCTTCAAGATCAAGGCCTAATCTTTCTTCAATGTTTTCCTTGAACTTGATCAGGTTTTGCAATACATATTCCCAGCCTTTTTCAACCTTGTTCTTTCGCTGCCTACTCTCTAGCAAGCTCAACATCTCCACATGCTCTGAATGACCATACTGATAGACATCAGGGTTCTCAGTGGTTCTTTTGGGTCCACCAAATTATTGAACCTCAACAACAAAATGTTTGGCACCAGGTTTGATCGATACTTTCACATCAGTGATCTTACCTTTATTGTGCCTTCGACGCCGTACATCAGATAAGTAAGTGCGAGCCTCTGATTCATTGGTCAGCTTGATCTTACTCGTGCTTAGTTTGTGAGTAGTAGCTCGAATATCATCAGTTGTGGGTTCAGATGGTTCTACCCAAGTCCTTAGATTTGCATCTCTTGATAAGGCTTTCTGTTTTCTTCCTTTGGACTTGGGTGAAGTTAATACTTTGCTGACCATCTTCTTAACTTGTTCAATCCTTTTAAGAATCCCTTCTGACCTTATCTCTTTAGCCTTTTCCACCGATACATTCAAACACTTGGCATCAAGACCAGCTTCATCATCTTGGTAGTGTTTGTCCAGTTCTACTTCAAGCATTTCCTTCAGGGCATTGACAATCCTTGGATCTTCTTTTATTTTCTTGTATTCCAACAGTTGCAAGCCAAGGAGTTGTGCGTCAGTTACATCAACAAGAGGGGTTGGAAGATTTTTTCTTGATTCAAACTGATTGGCCTTCATTTGTTTCTTCCTCTCCTTGACCAGATACCCAACCCTTGCTAATTTCTGACTTTCGCTATCAGTAACTGGAGGCAATTGATCAATATTGCCAGTTTCCAAAATAGGTGCATCGGCGACAGGTTTCTTAGAGTCATCAGTTGCAATGGCCTTTCCTTTATCCACATTCCCCCTAAGCACATCATCAAAAGATTCAATTACCTGCTCACCAGCCTCAGTACTGGTAGCAACAACCATCTCCTTCCTTGAACCTGAAGCTTCAACCAGAGTGCGAGGGATACGAACAGACCTTTCCCCCTTGGCAGCATCTAGTCCTTCCCTAATAGCTTCAAAATCGGCATGATTGAAGGGCAAGCGATCTAGAGGCTGCCACGATTGCATGTTCTTGCACTCTTTGAAGACTCCACATAACATGCAAACTGTCCTCCATAGATGATTAATCTCTTGAGATTGAGTCATGACATTTCCACAAGTGGTGTCTTGACTCTTTTGAATCGCTTGAAGTATATTTAAATCATCTGGGGAGTGCCCAGTTGTCGGTGCTTCCTTTCCAACTGCTTCTTTCTTTTCTTTGCCAGCTTCAGTGGTCAGTTTTTCAATTGCAGTAGTGTGATCAGATACCTTGTTGGCTAATGTATCCAAACTGCACCTCAACTGATTGATCTCAGATGTTATGGGGGTGAGATCCACTTGGGGCGCTGTAGTCTTGGTGATCTCAGATATCACCCTTTCTATCAAGTTATTCTCCCTTTCAGCCAAGGTATTTTCAATTTTCTGACCAACTGAAGTGGCCAACTGGTTGCCAAGCTCAACAACATCCAGACCAGGTTTTTCAACAAGTAATTTGACCTGTCTTTCTAATACGTTCAACTCAACCTCTGATGATCTGACAATATTATTCAGCAGGTTGGTGATGGATGTGTGTACCTTTGATTGAGTTAAGTCAAAAGCTTCTTTTAAAGAAGTAGCCAGTGAATTGCAGTTGATGACCAACTCGTTGAGTTTCCTGAATACCAAGTCCTCATTGCCAGAGAACTTGTTAATCCCCAAATCAACCACCATTACATTAGTAATGTGATCCTTGTGGTATTTGGAGAGGGACTTGGTATTCTTGTCTAGTGTCTTCTGAATATCCTCCACCCTTGTTAAAAGGTTTGAGATATCGGTTTGGAAAGACACGAACTGGCTGTCCAGTGACGGAGGGGAAGGTGCCACTGGACCTGCTCGGAATGCAACAAATACAACTGGAGGAGGTACAGTAAGTGAAGGTTCTCCAGTTGTTGTTGCACCAGCTGAAGGAATAGAAGTTGTTGAAGAAGGAAGGGAAAGAGATTCAATGTGACGTTCATGCTGAGAATGCTCAGGTGTGAACGTAGTATTCTATTTCTAGGCACATTCATGGATGAAAGTAGTTGTCGAGAGGCGAATGTTGGAATTTCTTGTAAAGAGGAGAAGTCAAGTGGTGAAACTGAAACTTGTGGTTCTTGGGGCTGACCAAGTAGAGAAGGGAGCTGATCAAGTACAGTTGCATCAGCCATCTCCTGGTCAGATTCAGTCTCAGATGAATCCGAAGATTCAAGCTGAAACTCACCCTCATTTATGCCAAGATCCATAAATGTTGGGGGTGGCTGAACAGGTTGTTCAGACTCCTGATGACCAGTTTGAGTTTCCTCAATGTTTTCATCAGTTATAGGATCCGTTGCCGAAGCATCTTCTCCCTGAAAAGAGGTAACTGGAGCCTCAACTACAACTGCTCTTTCCTCAGTTGCAATATCATGGGCTAGTGATTCAGAGACCACGATCACTGGCTGTGACTGGTCAGATATAGCAAGTCCTGATCTAGATCTTCTTCTACTTTTGGTAGATCTTCTTGCCTTTGGAACCACCTGGATGCCTGAGGGGAGATCTCCAGGTTCTGCAACAGTCACTGCCTCTGCAGATGAACTGGTGGGTCCCTCATTATTTTGAGGCCCGCCCAATTGTCTTTCTGACTCACCTGGAGGTGGTGCATCAGTTTTAGAGAATGCCAGTAGCATTCTTGGAGAAATCTGGACTTCATCAGATGTGGACACAAGGTTGTCCAGATTTCTTAATAATTCTGGCACAGAGTATAATGATTGCGTGTTGTTGTATTCTTCTCTGCCCAGAATTAGTATGAAACAAAGAGATAGAAATCGCGAGAATGGGATACAAGGACCCCTGTTGCCTTTTAACTTAAACACCAGGCTTCTGAACTGGATGTTTGCGGAATCCACCCTTAGTCCATTCCACAGGCAGTATGCCATTTCTTCCTGGAAAGAGTTTATCTGGTCCAAACCACCAGAACTCCCACCTAAACTTTCTACCAAATGGACCATGAAGTACTTCCAAGATGGTGAAAGCCCTCTCATAGTAATTGATTCTTTGGTCTTTAGTACACCTCCCTGCAAGACTTCTTTATTCCCCATGTCAAGGAAGACCTGATGGAAGTTGATATTAGGAGAAATCACCACTGGACTCTCATCTTGTCTCCAGTAATTGAGGTTAAGGGCCTCCCTCAATGTCTCAGTGGTGATGGTACACGAGACTGACCCATCCTTTAAAGTGAAGGAGATGGATGAGCAGTCATCAGAATTGGACGCCGTGTACCAGAACTTGCACAAGTAATCATGAAACAACTTGTTTGGGTTCAAAGAAAAAGCATCACTGAGGGGAGAATCCCGAAGAAAGGATTGGATTTTCCCAATGAGAGAATCAGCGACCTGATGCCCTTGAAGGGATGCCATTGGATTGTTTGAATTTAATTTTATTAATTTTGAACTTATGGGGGCACCAACAACATGAGAAACATTTTTGGATGGATTATAATCGACAGTGAGTAGATTCACATCATGAGAGCGAGATGAAGAAGATGATGATTTAGGAGCCATTTGAGAGTTTGGATTTAGGGTTTTGGATTTAAAGAAGAAAGAGAGAAAGGGATCTTGAATTGTGAATGATTGGAAGAGTAAATGAAAGGAATTTTGTGCGAAGTAAATGAGAAAAATATTTAGTGGGGGTATAAATAGGCAGTAAAATATTACCAATATATATACGAAAAGATATTTTAATCCCCAAATTTTACACACAATTTCAAAATTTGATTTTTTAGTCATTTGAGAATTCAAAAACATTTAATGCCTCCCATCAAGCATTTAATGCTATGACGGCTGGTATTCCCACTCACCCATTAACTTCAACAATTCCCATAAAAAGTACAATAATTTTCAGCAAAAAGTCTTGACACGTAAGACATGTCAGGTGACGTTTGTGAGTGCGATACAAACACTCGAGTATCATCACGTGTCACAAGTATGTACCAAGTAAAACATAACGTTATGAAATCTGGTTGACCACCAATTTAAGACAAGACCAAACTAGCATACTGGAGAGATTTTCCAGATGCCAGTTTCAACTGAGAGATTCACCAGTTGCATTTTTCAAAATAAAACGAATTCTAATTGGAAAAATATTTTGAGTCTTTCCCCTTAAAAATGTGATCCATTTGGTCAATGACTAGTCTTTGAGTACATCAAGGCGTTCAATCTCCTATCAATCAAGGATCACCTAGACCATCCTCAACTGGAGGGCCTCTCCAGTTTAATGAGGATTTAACATACCCAGTTCACTGATGAGATATTTAAAGTTTTCTCATCAAGAGGTTTTGTAAAAACATCAGCTAACTGTTTATTAGTGTGGATGAAATGTATTTCAATGTCTCCTTTCATAACATGATCACGAATGAAGTGATACCTGATGTCAATATGCTTTGTCTTCGAGTGCATCACTGGGTTGTGAGATATAGCAATTGCACTGGTGTTGTCATAAAAGATTGGGGTTCTTGTGTATTTCATACCATAATCAAGTAACTGGTTTTTGATCCAGAGAATCTGGGCACAGCAACTGGCCGCAGAAATGTATTCTGCCTCAACAGTTGACATTGAGACCGAAGTCTGCTTCTTACTAGTCCAACTCACCAGTTTTCCCCCAGGAAGTGACAACCACCAGTTGTAGACTTTCTATCACTCTTACAACCTACATGATCTGAATCTGAATAACCCATTAGATCTAACCCTGAGCCTTTGGGATACCAAAGAACAAGGCTAGGGCACCCTTTTAGGTACCTGAAAATGCGTTTAACAACATGCAAATGTGATTCTTTTGGATTAGCGTGAAACCTGGCACATAGACATGTTGCAAACATTATATCTGGTCGACTGGCAGTTAAATACATCAGTGAACCAACCATTCCACGATATTCCTTTTGGTCCACTGGTTTACCATTTGGGTCAGAATCCGAATTCAATGGAGCTGAAATAGGTGTGGTTTTTGATGGGATAGAATCATATTTGTATTTTCTTAACAAATCTCTGACATATTTTTCTTGGGTAATAAAAATACCATCCATGGTTTGTTTAATTTGTAAACCTAAGAAAAATGTTAATTCACCCATTAAACTCATCTCATATTTTTGAGACATGATTTTTGAAAACCTTTTACACATTCCATCATCAGTTGACCCAAATATAATGTCATCAACATAAATTTGTACCAACAAGATATTACCTTTTTCTTTCAAGATAAACAAGGTATTATCTATTGCACCTCTTTGAAAACCATTATTGAGAAGATGTTTAGTTAGAGTGTCATACCAGGCTCTTGGGGCTTGACGAAGACCATACAAAGCTTTGTTTAGTATATATACCCAGTGAGGATGCTTTTCGTTCAAGAAACCTAGAGTCTACTTAACATACACTTCTTCTTCCAACTTTCCATTCAGGAACGCACTTTTGACATCCATCTGGAAGACTTTGAATTGCAAATTAGCAGTATAAGCCAAGAAAATTCTGATGGCTTCAAGTCTTGCAATTGGAGCAAAAGTTTCATCGAAATCAACACCTTCTGCTTGACAATAACCTTTGGCAACCAATCTTGCTTTGTTCCTGACAACATTGCCATCTTCATCCATTTTGTTTCGATAGACCCACCTCGTTCCAATGGGTTCTTTCTTTAACCCTGGAGGACAAGGAACAAGTTCCCAAACATTGTTCCTTTCGAACTGGTTAAGTTCTTCTTGCATAGCCTCAACCCAGCTTGGATCTGCCAAAGCCTCGTCAATCTTCTTCGGTTCAATCAGTGATAAGAAGGCGACGTTCAAGCATTGTTCACTTGTGGCTCTTCTAGTTTGAACCCCACTATCTGGATTTCCAATAATTTGCTCAATGGGATGAGCAACTGTCCATTTAGTGTATTGACTAGGTTGATTTTGCACAACATCAGTGCAAGACACCTGACGATCTTCAACAGTTGTGGCAACTGGAGTAGGATCAGCCCAAACTACTTCAACTTCATCATCAGTGTCAATTGGCGTGTTGACATGATTATCTTCAAATAAAGGCATATTTTGAAGAACTGGAGAAGTCTGAATTGGTTCTGATGTTGTTGTGGCACGAACATCTGATCCAATCACCAGTTTCTGTGGTAAATTGAAACTGATGGAGGGATAAAATGGAGTATCACTGGAGATTTTCTTCTTTGCAACTGGTTCCAAGTCTTGGTGACTGGAAACATCTTCTGGTGTAGAAACTAATTGATGAACTTGATCAGATACACCAAATCAACTGGGTCAACTGAAGATAAATCAAGGCTTGGTCTTTTATTGATTGCTTCATTCGATTCATCGAATATGACATGAATTGTCTCATGTACCTTTTGGAGTCTATAATTGTATATCTGAATACCCCACAAAAACACCTTCGTCAGCTTTTGCATCAAACTTTTCCAACTGACTGGAATCGTTCAAAATATAAACTGGACAACCAAATACATGATCCAATTTTTGGTTTACGATTCCTGAGGACTTCATAGGCAGTCTTCCTATGTCTCTTGACATAAACTGACCGATTTTGGGTATGACAAGCTGTAGACACTGCTTCTGCCCAAAAACTGGTAGGAAGACCTGATTCAGATAACATACTTCTTGTAGCTTCAATCAATGTTTCCTTTCAACCACACCATTTTGCTCTAGAGAACGAGCTGAAGAGAAGTTTTGAGAAATAGCTTCAATCAATGTCAGTGCAAAATAACTCTAATTCATTATTGATGAATTCAGTACCATTATCACTTCGCAACTGACACACTTTCTTGGTATATTTGAGTTCAATTCTTTTGATGAGTGAGATGATTTCACCAGGTGCATCACTTTTTGATCTGATGAATACCACCCAACAATACTTGGTGTATTCATCAGCAACAACTAAAGTGTATCGTTTACCAGCTTTAGTTTGAACATTCACTGGACCAAAGAGGTCCATATGCAGCATGTGAAGAGGTTCAGTGATACTGAAGTTTTGCCTGGTCTTGAAACTGGCCCTTTTCTTTTTGCCCATCTCACACCCTGGACATGGCTTTTCCTTTTTAAAGGAAATTAAAGGAATCCCTTCCACCAGTTGTTTTCTAGATAACTTATTGATATTCTTGAAATTAAGATGGGACAATGATCGACGTCGAAGTATCAATAAAAAATAAACCAAAATACCTTATACTAGATAGGGTAAGTGGGTATCGTTCCCATGAGGAGCGTCTGTGGTTATAGTCAGGTTTTAACAATTTTCGATTGGTTTTGAAAATAATAAGAAAAACTTAATTTTAATTAACTAAATTACTAGACTTAAAGATAATAAAACAAGACAAAATTAAAAAGAGAAGTTGTAAACAATGATAAAAAGTGCATCCCTCTCGAATCCCAAAAGTTGCATTAATTTACTTAATAAACTTTACCGAGTATTTATTCTAAATTACATAGACATAATTTTATTATTTGACAAGAACAATTTTGGGCACAACCTATGTTAATTATATGACCTGTCTTAATCCCTAAACTAGGTGGACTCGGCACAAATCATTAACTCGCAATAAGTTGTCTTACGAAAATCCAAATCAAATAATAGTGAATAAAATACTCAATCAGTCATATGAATTATAATATAAAAAGAACAATGTTTACGTGACTGAAAGTAAAGTTCATTAAATAAAATTAAGTAAACAATTGTTCATCAGGAGAGATAGCAAAAACCTTAGCCGGACATAGTCTTCAAATTAATAATGCTTGATGCGAATTGCTCCATTCGTTCGTTCCTCTCCAATTCGTCCGCAGCCTCCAAAGTCGAATAAAACTCTAGAAATTAATCTCTGTCGAAAAGATTATGTGATGTCGACTAAAAGATTCCCTCGCAATTAATTTCTGCCGAATAGAATTGTGTTGTCGAATAATAATGAGAGGCTTGGTTTTCAACATTGAGCAACTTCCAAAATATATATAGATGGATTTTGTTCTCGCCGACCTTCAAATCCAACAAAAAGGTTTCGGCCTCTTTTATTTGGGTTCACGCAACATAAACACATACATGGGCTACTGTTATTGGGCCAAGCCCATTTGCTCTTTTCTCTTTTTCGGCTAAGCACCTCACGACTACACCACCACCTTTCTTATTTCATCAGCACATTTGAATTAATATTTTGTAGCATCCTTTCTTTTTGTAATTATTTGGCTTCATAATAAACTTGTACTATGATGCTCTATTTAGTCGCGTCCAACTCGTTGCATTTCTCAATATGGACCTTTTGCTTCACAAACTGTGGTGGAAAATCATCGCTTCATTTCATCACCATTTTAAGGTATCTTTTATTCTTTTAGCTCAAACCTGAAATTCATGAAACATATATTAAAGTAGGTCTATTCTAATAAAAATTAATCTATATAATTATTTTTAGACCATTTAATATACATCCAATGCTCTTTTGGAGCTGGTTTCATGTCCATTATGTACACATTCCCTTTCCTTGGTGCAATCATCACCACTTTCCAATCCTTGTTAAATATGGTACCTTGAGCAATATCGAACAACACCTTATATCCATCATCACAAAATTAACTGACACTTATCAGGTTATATTTCAAACCATTAACAAATGCAACTTTTGTGAACTGGACCTATCTATTGTTAATGACACCATATCCTTCAGTTTTCCCACTTCCATCATTACCAAATGTCACTGCGGGTCCATCTTGGACAGTGAACTCTTCCAGCAGGGGCTTACATCCGGTCATTGTCCATCCAGCAGCGCTATCCAGATACCAGATATTCTTCTTTCGATCGCCCTGCACACCTAAGTATATAATTAGTTATTTTTGTGAACCCATCTTTTCTTGATGGGTCCACCAGACTTCTCTGGAGAAGTCTCTGCAGATTTACTTGGGTTGGAACAGGAGGCTAGAACTGGAGGATTATTTCCAGCTTCAGGAGTAAAAACAATTGGTTTAATGGGAACAACAACATCCTCCTTTTTCATTCCAGATTTTGCTCCTTTTTGAGCAGATTGATTTTGTTTTTGCTTTTGCTTCAATAGAGGAGTTTTAACAATTTGTTTTTCAACTGAAGTACAACTTTGTACTTGCCTAGACAAATTTTGGAGTTGACTCTCCAATTTTAACAAAAGGTTGTTTTCTTCAGGCTGCTGAACCTTGGACTTGGGTTCAGCTAAATTATGAGTCTTTGGAGTCTTGGGCTCTTTGGACTTTTGAGGTAAAGGATTATCACCAGCTTTCTTTTTAACTGGAGCTTTAGCCTTTTTGGCTCCAATTTTGACCTCAACAGGGGTGGTCTCAATGGATTCAGATTTGACAATGTTAGAGGAGTCATATGGAGTCTCAACTCTAACTGATTCTGGCATCTGGTGAATTGTGGGTAAAATAGCTGCCATCTGAAGATCACCAGATTTCCAGGTAGTTTTTTGAGCATCAATGGTTTTTGAAAAAACGTCATAATTTTTACCAGATGCTTATACCCAAGATTTGATAACCATGTGTTCCTCTTCAAGATCAAATTTTAATTTTTGGCTATCTCTTTCCAATGCCTCATTTTTCAAATCCGACTCTTTGAGCGCCAACTGGACACTTTGCAAATCATTAATTTGAACTTTCATGTTGTTAAACTCAATTAAAACTATTTCCAAGTATCTTTCACAGTCAGTTCTCATAGTTTCAACAAATAAAAGGTCATAATTTAATGATTCAGCAATATCTAGTTTTAGTTCTGTATCCAATTCAACATCATAATCTCTTACCTTCTTTATAATGATGTCCACCCATCTTCCAGAAACAACATCATCTTTTACCACTGGTTGTTGATTTTCTAATGCCATGAAACACACATCTCTAATCTCTTTTTCATCATCAGATGAGTCATCAGAGAGTTCCCATTTCCCTTTAGTTTGAGCCATCATGCACTTGTTCTTTTCTTTCTCTTTTTCTTGTTCAAGAGACATGAGAGCAATTTGGGCCTTAAGTTTCTTGTATTTGGCCTTATAATCATCAGTTTTGACAAAATTTGGGACAACAGGACAGTTTGGTTGTTCATCTGACTAGATCTGCATTCTTTCATGAAATGACCTTTCTTACCACACTTATAGCAGATAAGATTGGCCTTATCCAGAGAATTTGAACTGGAAGCATTATTGGACCCATTAAATCGATTGGATTTATGCTTGAACCTGTTAAAGGTTTTAGTAATCATGGCTACCAAATCATCATCGTCAGTTTCCTCACAACCATTACTTAGATTTGTGGTTAGGCCAGAGTTCAGTAAGTTGTTTAACTTCTCCTTCATAGAATGTAACTGGACATTCTCAGCAGACATTAAAGCAGCACAAGGTTTCCCAGTAAGGTTGGCGACCTTAGAACTCTGAGCATGGTTTAAAGCATCTTGCTCAGCCAATATCCTTGTAGCATCATTATCTTCAGTGAATCTGAAGACTCCATAAAGGGAAGCAAGAGTATGGTTGTGCAAGGTCTTACCTTGTCTTAAGACAAGAACCATGTGTGCCCATTTGGATGGCAATACATCACAAAATTTCTCAAGAAGAATATCCTTATCCTTCTCCACTCCCAAGCCTCTAAGTTGATTAATTAGGCCAGTAAATCTGGTATAAGTACCAGTTAAACTTTCATTGGGAAGAGCAAAGAAGGATCATACTTCTTGTTTATTGCAACCTTTCTGGTGACAATGGTGTCATTTCCTCCTTCAAACTGGAGAACTAATTCATCCCACATAGATTTAGCACTGGGAAACAACACAAGTGTTGGAATAAGTTCCTCAGGGACTGATGTGCGAAATCTAGCTTTAAATTTATAACACGATTTACCGAATAATACTGATAACTACACACTCACAGGCAGTGTACCTGATTGTATGCAGTATAGTGAAAAACTGGTAAGCCGAGATCGTTCGCAAGGACTTAAACAAGCATTTGTAAAAACGTTTAATGATTCAAGTAAAATGGGGGGTTTTGTGGCCGAATTGCCACGATGCAAGTAGTTAGTTGAAAATTAGTAATCCCAAAGGATTAATCGAAAAAGAGATTGTAGTTTAAAACAAGAATTTAAAAGTCACCCATCTTGATTTCGCTCAACATAATGTTAGGATTGCACATTTGATGAAGTTCAAATTCAATTTAGTGATTTAATGACCGAGACTCAAATTAATCGTTAACCCCGTACCCGTCAAGTTAACTACTTATTCGACTCTCTTGTATAAACTAGTTTCGTTATTAAGACCGGTACCCTGAGACGCCTTTTTATAACTTCCCTAGTTAAACAATTGTTTTGGTCATTTCAGATAACAATTTTGCCTATCGATTGTACCCAACCGTCAACCCGTTAATTCTTATCAAATATTGACTACCCTCTACCGTACCCGTCATAGAACCAAATGCTTCTAGCTAAGCAATCAAAATAACTTTTACCCAAATCCTAGTCGTCACTAAAAAATGAGCACAAATTATCCGCAATCAATAATTGAATAACAAAGAATTAATAGATTAAGTTCATGACAAAATGTTAAATCAAATCACTTGAATTAATAAATATTGTGCAATCCCTACATAATGTCTCACTCCATCAAGATGGATGAAAAGGTGATTAGCCACTCATATTGAAATACAAATAACAAATCAGAATGAAGGAATTCATCGTTACCGAGTACAAAGAATTGAACGGAAATAACGAGAATAATCCAATCGTAATATCGATCTTCAAAGATGAGAAATCTGATCAAAAGTCTCCTCAAAGGGTCTACAAAACGGCTGGAAAATGTAACATAGGGTTTTGGAATGAAAAACAAGCTATTTATATGTTTCCCAAAAATCATGTGCAGAATCGAACTTAAGCTGCTGCGCAGCTCCCTTTGACCGCAGTTGACTTCTTGACTTTTATTGACTTTGCTGGAAACCCACTAGACGAGCTGCTGCGCAGCTTCGGCCCCCTGTTTTACAGCTGTTGCGCAGCTTGGATCTTCTGTTTTATAGCTGCTGCGCAGCTTGTCTTGATTCCAGGTTTGACTTTCGTTGACTTTCACCAAACTTCATCCAAACGACCCGGAAATCATCCGTAAGCACTTATTTCACTCCAAGAATGTCGTTTCCTTCCGAAATACGCTCAAGTATCTGCTACTAACCTGAAACACTAACAAATACCATAAACGCAACAAATGTATACAAAACGACTCATTAAACATGCTAACTTAACTATATAAACCGTGGGAAATGGGTATAAAATACGACATATCAAATCCCCCCACACTTAAGCTTTGCTTGTCCTCAAGCAAATCCAAACTTTAAATGAAACATTCCTTGACAATCACATTATCAAACAAGTGACAGGTATCAAAAAGCAGCAACACCAAGCATGTCAATTGACAAAAGGCGGGTGAAGCAGTTTTAATCTTAAATGAAAACTCAAAATGTTTGACAATACCTGAACAATCCGTAAGCCACGATAATCAACTAAGCATACATGAAACAAATGATCCTACCAATATCATTCTACTCCAATAACTTACTTTCGGGGTTGAATATATGAAGAATCACTCATAGCTCAGTTGTGATGTATACTTTTTACCATAGGCTTGATCTAGGATCGTCACTCCACCATTAAGGCGCAAGGATCAAGTACATTGTCAAAATAGGCATAAAGGGTGGTTGTATATTCAAACTAAGGCTATGTATTTACGGGTATTTACAATGGAAATGGGAAGTTATAGGTTACAAGTGAATGATAAGGAACAAAAGTATAAGATATATGTGAGAAATGTACAGAATAGTCTAACCAATCCCAAACCATTGATTGCCAACACACTACCAACCTATAAGATGCTATCCCGCGAACACACCTTTAAGTATCAAGCAAAACCCGACACCATTGTGGTGTATCAACCTCAAACAACTTATTATCAACCAAATCTTCCATAAATAATGATACAACACCTTTCTAGATATTTGAAAATGAGAAATACCTACTAGTAGCCCAAGTTCTTCCTTTTTTTTTTTTATATTCTGTTTTTCATGTTCTTTATTGTTTTGAACCATTTTTACTCTACTAGTAAATATTCTCTTACAATGATGAACATGTCTATAACTCTTCACTTTCTTTGTTTGAACAATTCAAGACAATCTTCAATAACTTAACCCGTTTATGTATTCTCGTAGACAAGAATATTCCACACATCAACCCAATAAAAATCTCCCAAACCATTCAAACACCCATGGCAATCAATGGCCCCCAGATTAGACTAACGGTATAGTAAAGTGTAATTAGGCGAAGTTTACATGAAAAGGGTGATTTATACAAGGGTGAAAAGCTAAATTACAAGGAATGTATATGTGTATAAGATTATCTGAGGTTTACAAAGAAAAGGGAAATGTGTATATATACAAGTATAGGTATGTGTATAAGGTTGTATAGGTGATTATAGAGATACAAAAGAAAAGAAAAAGAAACGAAAGAAAGAAAAAGTATGGTCAAACCTAAATGCCCATTCATCATCCAATGTACTTGTCACGATCACCAGGCCAAGTTCTAGAATCAACACATCACCAGCACACTCTTATCGAGAAAAGAACCCGGAAATGGCTTAGAAATACCTCAAACACGCACATCCTAGTGCAAGGCATCAAAAATGAATACCCTTACTCCCGAATAAATCCAAGAGCCTAAGAGAGGGACGTATTTACGAGGCAAACAAACCAAAACCGTCACCTGAACAACTATATATTACAGGATGAAACCTCACAATTCGGTGTTTTGGATATATATAAGCATGCAAGTAATGTTATCAATCCCGAAGGACTAGCCAAATAACCGTTCAGGACACACTTCGCCAATTAAATTTTTTTTTTGTCAAGGAAAAATTTGGTAGTAAAATTGCTTAATAAATAATGAATTAAGTGTCAAAAGCAATTCACCACAAGGACAAATTCAACTCAAGTTTAAAAATCATATCAACTTCTATTATTCCGCCAAATTGATAGCACCAGTTTCAAACATGCACATCACAGTTAAGAGTTCAAAATAGAAACTCATACCCCTAGATAAAATCTAAAGGCCTACGAGAGGGACATATCAACAAAACCGATAGAAATCAAAATGACAAAACAACAAAAGTGATATAGCCGGTAGCTTAAACCTATTTGCCACCCCCCCCCCCCACACTTAAGATGGACAATGCCCTCAATGTCCAGATCGGTCAAACAACAGGAAATAGGGGTAAGCGACATAGCAAGAATAAGAGCACATACCGGAATAAGGACACATTTCGTTTTGAAACAAGTTATCGACCCCGTGGCACAAATGGCACTTCCGACATAGGAAGGAAACTTTGGTTGGCGGGATAAACAACGTGTACCAAAACGAAAGGTGCGAGAGTTATGTGTGCAACAAACATACCAATCAAATATGGCGCTGAACTTACTGCCAGCATATGCATATCACAACCTTGCTGTCACACATAAACACACAGCAAAAGCAACAGAATAATCATAATAGCGTTAAGCATGCCATCATCCTACCCTAATTATTCAATGGAAATGGAAATAAAATACGATGTCCATCACCCCGCAGGGTGGATACAAGCCAACCAAGAAAATAAAATAAAGTACGGAAAATGGAAATGTTCACATAATTGATACAAGCATCGTCATCCCAAAAGTAGATCACTGAGGTGGATGAGGTGGGTAAGGACGGTAACCAGGAATGTTACCAACATCAAATAAAGATCCAACAACCTGCTCAGCAAAAGTAGGTTCCGCAGCGCCTGTCTCTCCGACATTCGTCCCTGCATAGGTACCTGCATAATTACCAAAACAGACCGGCATATCCGGCCCTAATGTACCAGGATCGTGGCGAGGAGGCATCTCGAACTGGCGTTCTGGTGGAAAGTAAAAACCACCACCAACCTGCTGCTGAGGAATAAAAATACTCGGCGGATCATATGCTGGAATGACTGTGGGCGGATGATACTCCTGGCCGGTAAACTGTGCCTCTAGCATAGGCTGATAACGTCGAGAGTCATAAACCACTCTCCCCAAACTAGAACCAATATAGGTCAAATCATCGCCCACTTGATGTCGAAAATCATCCATCCTCGTCTGGAATCCAGCCATATCATTCCGGAACTGCTGCTGGGATGTCAACATCTGATTAACTAGACCCTGTAGAGGAGAAAGATCGAACGAGCCTTCAGGAGCTATGAATGAAGAAGATGCTCCTGCGGTAGAAGTGGTAGCCCGACGCTTAGGGCGTCGTGCAGGCTCGGGCTGCTGCTCAGGTGCATCAGCCATCTCCTCATCATCATCACTGGCCTCTTGATCATCCTCTTCATCTTCCCCCTGGTCACCTTCATCATAGGCAATCAATTGGTAACGCTCATTCCTGCTCTTTCTCGGGCGAAGCAAACCAAAACGAGTCAGTTCAGTAAAGGTAAAGGCTTTCATAATTTTCCAATTCAAATTAAAGCCTACATTTGCCCTATCATCTTCCAGCTGAAAATGTTGAACAATTTTTGTGACAAAGTGGCCACAAACCAACCCCGAGTCCTTCACCCCCTTTGTTCCCATGTGCTTAGCAAGCACATACGGAGGACAAGCTGTCATCACATGATTTCCCTCATGCAAAATCCTCATTAGCCACAAATCCTCAACATACAATTTGTCCGGGTGGTGAGTCCGTTGAACAAAAAAGTGAACAAGCATCTTATGGAGCAATCTCAAAAGGGGTGACTTAATAGTCTCGCGCATCCCCCGATCCCTGAGGAAACCCTGTAGTGGTCCTAGCAGCATGCTTCAAAAGGTTACAGAAAAAAGGATCATCTAGCATTTCCCTAGTATACATTCCCGTGCACACCCCAAATTCAGCAATGGTCATATGCCTGTTCAAACCCCCACATCTAAAATGAATCACCTCACCCTCAAACACACTCTTTACTGAATCAATGTCGTCAACAGAGATGGTAGAGTAGAACTCCAAACACCATTCCTTATATACTTTCTCCCTATTACTAAAGATATCAAACCACATACTAAAATCCCTATCGATTCGATTCCCATCAGGATCGGTTCCCCCATGCTTAAGAGTAAAGAAATTATTAACCTCAGTCCGCACATCTAAACTTCTTAGCATATTGCTTTCCATGAACTTTGGCTCAGTAATGTCCTTATTGTACAAAGTAGCCAAACGATTGGTACATTTATTCTTGTTCTCTGGAGTTAGATGTGGAAATCGAAGCCACGGATGGGCTGGAACGCCCATAGCGACAGCCGCGGGAGTAAGCTCAACAGTAGGTGTGGCAGGAGGTGCAGTTGCGGACGAAACACGAGAACCCCCTCGTGCTGAGCGGCTAGAAGTAGCGGCATCCTACACATACAAGACAACATCAAAACAATCAAACCCCAATGTAACTTAAACGTATATGAAGTAAAATGAGGTTAGGCGATGAAACAGGCCAGCTGCGGCGCAGCCAACTAAACTGCGGCGCAGCTTGGCTGTTCTGGATGATAGCTGCGGCGCAGCTCTTAGCTGCTGCGCAGCTTTGGGTTTCTGTTCGAGAGCTGCTGCGCAGTGTTAAGCTGCGGCGCAGCTTGGCTGTTTTGAAGTCTGGGACGAATAGATGCAAGCAACAGTCAGGTGAACTACAAAGCCCCTCCACATTCAAATCCTAATTTAAATTCTAGGGTTTATCTTCAATTGAGAATAACAACCTTTTGTAATCAAACCCTAACTAGATTAACTAGTTCCATGAAGTTTCAATATCAAATTACAACCAACTACTCTTTGTTCTTAATCTTCTTAACAATAAATTTGATTTTTAAGAATCTAATAAAACTAATAATGCCATGAACATTACAGATTTAATGATTTAGAATTTAAAAATAGGAGAGAACAAAACATACCTTTCCTGTTCTAGTCATTTTGCAAGATTAAAAGAGCAAAAGAGATTTAAATAGGAAGTTGGTGGGAGGGTGGCTATGGCCGATCGAAAGAGAGGGAAAAGAAAAAGGAAAACTCAGAGAATTAGTTTGTGTGTGAAGAAAAACATCCCCACAATCTTATTTGTTGACTAAAATAAAAAATAAAAAAAATTTGACTTTGTTTGACCATGGATGCGGCGCAGCTTGATGACTGCGGCGCAGCTTTCAAACAGAAGAGACTAGCTGCGGCGCATCTTGATGACTGCGGCGCAGCTTTCCCTTTTTTTTTTTTTTTTTTTTGGATTTTCTGGTTTTCTCAAAACGACACAAGTTGTATGACAACAACATACCTGTCGAACAACTTAAAAACAGGAAAGAAAAACAGCAGACAACAAAAAACACCCACACTTACCTTCGTTTACTCCTGAAACGACTTACCGAATGGAGTGTCAGCGGACTCTACCTGTAATTTCTTATTAAAACACAATACCAAAGACAAATAAACAAAATAATCACAAGTAAGAGAACGAGAAGCACGGGTTGCCTCCCGCGAAGCGCTTAATTTATTTACGAGTCTCTAGCTAGACTCGAAGCTCTTGATCATTGCTTCATGTCGAAAAAGGGAAGCTCGTCAACGACGACTCCCACACTTTCTTCCTCCTCATGGTAAAACTTTAACCTGTGACCATTTACAATAAAAGAAGTGCCATCCGACTTAAACAATTCCACATAACCAGATGGATAGACATGTTTGATCACAAAGGGGCCGGTCCACCTAGATGTCAACTTGGGTTGCTTGAACTTGTACTTGGAAAGGAACAACAAGACCTTATCTCCGGCTTTAAAATCCTTCTTTCTAAGCCTACGGTCATGCCACACTTTAGTTCGTTCCTTGTACAACAAGGAGTTATCATAAGCATACAACCTAAGTTCATCTAGTTCATTTAATTGCATAGATCTCAGCTCACCAGCCTCAACTAGGTCCATGTACAATTCTTGAGCGCCCAAAAGGCTTTATGCTCAATTTCGATAGGAAGATGACAAGTCTTGCCATAAAGCAACCGAAATGGGGTAGTCCCAATTGGTGTCTTGTAGGCGGTCCTAAATGCCCATAGAGCATCATCAAGCTTGGTGGACCAAGACTTCGGATTATCTCCTACGGTCTTCTCAAGAATTCTCTTTAGTGCCCGATTCGTGTTTTCAACTTGGCCACTCGTTTGCGGGTGGTATGAGGTTGAAAAACGGTGATTTACACCGTACCTCTTAAGCACCTTAGCGAGTTGGTGATTCGCGAAATGACTTCCGCGGTCACTGATTAAGGCCTTAGGCACACCAAACCTACAGAAAAGCTTTTTCAAGAAATGAATGACCACACGTGCATCATTCGTTGGCAAGGCTTTCGCCTCGGCCCATTTTGAAACATAATCAACGGCAACAAGGATATATAAATTCCTATTCGATGGGAGAAAAGGTCCCATAAAGTCTATGCCCCAAACATCAAAAACTTCACATACCTGAATAAAGTTTTGCGGCATTTCATCTCGTTTGGAAATATTACCTTGCCGCTGACACACATCACAAACCTCTACCAAGGTTTGTGCTTCCTTGAACACGGTTGGCCAAAAGAAACCCGCATCATAAACTTTCTTACCAGTGACGGATGCTCCATAGTGTCCACCAGTTGGCCCATGGTGACAAGCATCGAGAATCTGGCGTGTCTCATCATCGGCTACACACCTCCTTATCATCCCATCTGCACAAATTTTAAACAAAAATGGATTTTCCCAAAAGTAATGTTTGGCCTCGGTATGAAGTTTCCTCCGTTCTTGCTTTGACATATCTTCCGGAATTACACCTGAACTGAGATAGTTAGCAATATCGGCGAACCAAGGACCTGTTTCAATCTTCATCAAAAACTCATCAGGAAAATCATCATTAATATCATGCTCTTGTAACTCCTCACGGTGAGGGTTTTCGAGCCTACTAAGATGGTCAGCTGCTACATTCTCTGCCCCCTTTTTGTCTTTAATTTCAATGTCGAATTCTTGCAAAAGCAAGACCCAACGAATCAAACGAGGCTTAGCATCTTGTTTCGTGAACAAGTACCTTAGGGCAGAGTGGTCAGTGTAGACAATTGTCTTGTTAAGGACCAAGTAGGGACGAAATTTATCAAAAGCATACACCACAGCTAACAACTCTTTCTCAGTAACGGTGTAATTCTGTTGAGCTGGGTTCAAAGTCTTGCTAGCATACGAAATAGGGCGGAAATGCTTATCCTCCCTTTGGCCTAAAACGGCCCCTAAGGCATAATCGCTAGCGTCACACATCAACTCGAATGGTAAGGACCAATCGGGTGGAGTCATAATAGGGGCATTGGTCAAACTCTCTTTAAGCAAGTTGAATGCATCAAGACAGTCTTTATCAAAAACAAACGGGACATCCTTCTCTAACAACTTAGTCATGGGTCTAGTGATTTTAGAAAAATCTTTAATAAACCTCCGGTAAAACCCGGCATGACCAAGGAAGCTTCTAACCGACTTAACATTTGTAGGTGGAGGTAATTTGCTTATTACATCAATTTTAGCTTTGTCTACCTCTAACCCTTCTCTAGAAACTTTATGTCCCAAAACAATACCCTCCTTAACCATAAAATGACATTTCTCCCAATTCAGAACCAAGTGTGCCCTCTCACACCTTTCCAACATTTTGTCAAGACTCTTTAAACAACTTTCAAATGAACTACCAAACACAGAAAAATCATCCATAAAGACTTCCATGGAAGTTTCTAACATATCCTGAAAGATGGCATTCATGCAACGTTGGAAAGTACCGGGTGCATTACAAAGACCGAAAGGCATCCTCCTATAGGCATAAGTGCCATAGGGACAAGTAAAGGTGGTCTTCTCTTGGTCTTTCGGGTCTATGGGTATTTGGAAATACCCAGAAAACCCGTCTAAAAAGCAGAAATACTCGTTTCCGGCGAGCCGTTCGAGCATTTGGTCAATGAATGGTAAAGGGAAATGATCTTTGCGGGTCGCTTCATTCAATTTCCGATAATCGATGCATACCCTCCACCCCGTGACAGTTCTTGTGGGAATTAACTCATTTTTGTCATTTACAACAACAGTCATCCCACCCTTTTTCGGTACACAATGTACCGGACTCACCCATGAACTATCAGAGATGGGGAATATGATTCCCGCATCTAACAATTTCAACACCTCTTTTTTAACAACATCCTTTATATTTGGATTCAATCTCCGTTGTCTTTGCACAACAGGTTTAACATCATCGACAAAGTTAATTGTGTGCTTACAAAATTCTGGACTTATACCCGGGATGTCGGAAATCTTCCATGCAAAGGCCTTTTTATGGGCCTTCAACACGGCAATAAGTCTAGACTTTTCATCCTCCATCAAAGAAGATGAGATAACAACCGGAAGAAGAGATGTACCTTCCAAATATGCATACTCCAGGTGATCCGGAAGTGGCTTAAGTTCCAAATCGGTGGGAGGACTCTCAACCGATGTAGGCACTCGGATACTTCCATCATTATTGATTTCTTCGAAAGGTTCATCCCCGGTGGAGTTTCATCAACATTAAGAGCCATGATTTCATGCATCATTTCTTCTACCCACTCATGCTCTTCTTCACTACAAGCTAACACTGCTTGTCCATCTTCCATATCCAAGTAGTCCATAAGCTCCTTTTCCAAAGCATCTTCCTCCTTTATCACATCGATCCTGAAACACGATTCATCACATGAGTATGGATGCTTAAGAGCTTTATCAACATTAAACATAACCCGGTCATTACTGACACCTAAGGAAATTTCCTTAGCCTTGACTCGGATGATGGCATCCGCGGTCATGAGGAATGGTCGGCCCAAAATTAGAGGCACATTGATGTCCGCCTCCATTTCCAAAATAACAAAATCCACCGGGAATATCAAATGACCCACCTTAATCTGCAAATTTTCCGCTATCCCCATGGGATATCGGAAAGATCTATCCGCGAGCCTAATGCTCATACGGGTTGGGGTCAATGCACCAAGAGACAACTTTTTATAAACTGAATAAGGCATTAGATTGATGCTGGCCCCAAGATCGACCAATGCCTTGTATAACTCAAGACCAAAAGAACAAGAAATAAGAAAACTCCCTGGATCATCAAGCTTAGGGGGTATCTCGTTCTTTATTATTGCTGAAACTTCGGCACTCATGACTGCCGTCTTATTTTCTTGAAGTTTCTTCCTATCCGAAATGAGATCTTTGAGAAACTTTGCATAGTTGGGCATACCTGCAAGGAGATCAACTAATGGAACAGTAATGTTAACATTCTGAATTAGATCAACGAACTTCTTGAAGTTCTCCTTTATCTTCCCTTGCTTCAACCGTTGAGGGTAAGGCACCTTCGGTTTGTAAGGCTTCACGGGAGGTGCCCCAACAGTAGGTTTCTCAACTTTCTTAGATGGAATGGCCGGGATTGGCTCCATCTCGATCTCTTCATCAACCGCAACTTCTGGTTCAACCTGCACAAGAGGAGTAACAACATTAGGTGAAACATTTGCAGAGTCATAAGAGTTACCTGCTCTTGTTGTGATTGCGTTGACTTGCTCATTTCTTGCATTCAGATGGTTGTATTTAGCTCCAGATCCTTGGCTATTTTGTTGAGGTTTCGGGTTCTGCTGAGTGTTGCTCGGTAGGGTACCGGGCTGCCTGCTTGAGTTTCCTAGCCTTTCCAACCTTGCTTCAATATCCTGAAACGTTGCTTGAGTACTCTTCGAACTTTGCTCAAGCTTATTTGCCAACCTATTGATGTGACATATTTTATACCATTTCCCACGTGACTTTAGAACCAATTATTCGTCATTTTGATAGTTTTATATCCAACTTTCGATGCTTTGAAGGTGTGTTGAGTGTTTTCAGGTTGGAAATTGATTAGACGAATGAATTGGTCGATGTTGATGAGTTAAGGAAGAAACGGGAGAAAGATTCGGGTGAAATCACGCGAAAGATGAAGAAAACGAAATCTGGAAGTTGTAACTGCCGTTAGCCCAGTAACGGCCGTTACATAGGTGGTTTATGGTTTCTCCTGTAACTGGCAGTTAGGGAACTAACGGCCGTTAGTTATCAACTGAAGAGTAACGGCCGTTACCCCAGTAACCCCCGTTAGACCTCAAGTATAATGCTAACGGCCGTTATCCCACTAACGGCCGTTAGACGCGTGTTTTGTACAAAGGATTAGTTAGGGTTCTGCACTTTTGTGACGGGATATGACACAATTTTGGATAGTTTTCTCATACTTAGGGATATTTTGGGAGCAAGCAAGTGATTAGGGTTTCGCTTATTTTCAGCTTTGGATTGTAATCATCATTGCTACCGGATTATCATCATTCATTTGGTATAATATGATTTCCTCTCTATTTGTTTGTTCTTGCATTTCTAATATGAATAGCTAAATCCTTAGCACCCGCTTGGGGTAGTAAGCATGTCATAGGGTCGAATTGATGTTGCTTGCAAATGTTGAACAAGGTTTATATGTTTAATCGAAGATCCACATTTATTTGGATTTAAATATTGTTTTCAACTTTTATATTAATTGATTGATAATTGTAATTAGAAGTTCGGGAGAAATCTATGTCATTGTCAATTGATTTATGAAATGGTTAATCGGTCTGTAATTAACCTGAAATCGTTGGAGTTCGGGAGAAATCAACGATGAAGATTAAAAACAATTAAATTCATTTCGAATGTGTAAACGTCTATGATAGAGGGATCTGATTAGGGGAATAAGCAGTTCGGGAGAAAGCTTTCAAAAGATTAAATCATAAAATCAACTCAGGAATTTAATGCTTAACTGTTTAGAGGAGAAATTAAGTGCGGGAGCAATAATTATCTAATTAGCAGTTAAAGTTTCAAGTATAACGGGAGTTCTTCTTGTCTACTTTTTGAGTCGTTCAACAAATGCAAGTAGTAATTAGACCCGATGATTGGCATGTGAGCTGATCCAAGTAGGTGTTCATTTTTAAATCTGTGTTAAGATTCAACCAATCAAATACTCTTTGCGATTAATCCTACGGGATTACTGACTTTTCTCACTAACTTTGCAACGTGACAATTCGGTCACAAAACCCCCCCTTTTAATCTGAATCATTTTATTGTAACAATTGCTTATCAAGTCCTTGTGTTCGACCTCGGTTTACCAAGTCAACTATATTGCATACGAACGGGTTCACTGCCCGCAAGTGTGTAGTAGTTAGTAGCTAGGTATTTCGTGTTCATAAATTTAAGACTAGAAAATACACATCACCCATCCAACCTAGTAGTCATAGCGTCCCATTGAGAGGCCATCTTCTCACTGGTAGCTTTCTGAGCGCCTACCAAATCCTTCATGATGTCTCTCAATTCCGAATTCGCATTTTGCTGACTGTTGAACCTGCTAAACCTGCTTCCAACAAAACCAGAATTATTAGCATTAAAATTGGACGAGGGATAAGAAGTACCTGATGACCGATTTTGATAACCGGTACCCTGACTGAAGTTCCCTTGCTGATTCTGGACATAGTTAACTTCCTGAGCTGGTTTATCCGGATAATCTTCTGAATAATGCATGTCCCCACAGTAGTCACAACCATCAGCAATCACTCTGTCAAACCTCTCGTTCATCTGCTTCGTGAGGGCTTTGACTTTAGCAACCAAGCTTGATTCTTCACTACTCTCCAACTTTGCTACAGTCTTTCCACTAGTTCTCTTACTTACAACCTCATCACGATCAGAGAACTCTTTGGCCATATCATCCAAGATTTTGTATCCTTCAGCTGGGGTGACATTGTTCAAACTACCTCCAAATGCCCCGGCTAATTCCCTTCTAGTTCTCTTTAATAACCCATCATAGAAGATTTCAACCACTGCTTCCGTGTTCAAATTGTTTCCTGGGCAATTCCTGATCATCTCCTTATATCGTTTCCAGGCATCTACTACATCTTCCCCTGGATCTTGAGTGAATGATCGGATCTTATTCTCCAACTGTCTCTGAGTCCTTATAGAGTAGAACTCGTCAATGAACCCAACACGAAGCTCATCCCAAGTGGTATACAGATCATCTGGCTGCTCCTTTAACCATGCTTTAGCTCCTCCACATAAAGTGAGTGGAAAAAGCTCAAGCTTCACATTGTCATCTTGGTTCGCGCCATAGTGATAGAACCTAGAAATCTTCTCGAACCTTTCCAAATGCCCCATGATAGAACCTATAAATCTTCTCGAACCTTTCCAAATGCCCATATGGGTCATTATTCGTCACCCCATCGAACTTCTCCTCCTCCACACTTTTCAAATGACTTCCTTTAAGAGAAAAGTTTACTCCGGTGGTTGGAAGGCGAATAGGAGTGCCCCTATTTGTGGGGATATTTCTCCTACGGTCACCGTAAAGACGGTTATTGGGGTTTTCCGGCTCTCTATCACCCATTCTCCTGGCTCTGACTGGTTGAGTTGGCTGAGGATTTTCTCTAGGAATCTCGGTTAAATCCTGTTGATCAGTTTTATCCTGATTATCTTCTTCCCCTGAACTCTCACCAGTTTTGAACAACCCACTACCTTCGGAGAATCTAGGACTTGAGCGCACCTCGGACGTTGAACCTTTCTTTAAGTAATATTGATCCAAGTCTACGTCCGGGTGGTCACGGTTTTCGGTGTTAGAGTCTATATTTCCGGTGTTTGAGGGCTCCGTGTTGTCTGATCTGAGTAAGCGTCGTCTGGCTTTCCCTGGATTAGATTGAGGACTAAGCAAAGGTCTGCCAGAGGCTCTTGTGTTCATCAACCACAAAGCACCTGTACAAACACCACAAGTAAAACTGTTAACCGCACCAGAAACTACAAAGTAAAACTAAAACAGAAATAAAATCTATCTATTAAAACAAATAACTTCCTTACAATTGAATGCAGGGAAGGGTCGAATCACAAAACTAAACAACTACTTAATTCAAGTCCCCGGCAGCGGCGCCAAAAACTTGATGTGCGAAATCTAGCTTTAAATTTATAACACGATTTACCGAATAATATTGATAACTACACACTCACAGGCAGTGTACCTAATCGTATGCAGTATAGTGAAAAACTGGTAAGCCGAGATCGTTCGCAAGGACTTAAACAAGCATTTGTAAAAACGTTTAATGATTCAAGTAAAATGGGGGGTTTTGTGGCCGAATTGCCACGATGCAAGTAGTTAGTTGAAAATTAGTAATCCCAAAGGATTAATCGAAAAAGAGATTGTAGTTTAAAACAAGAATTTAAAAGTCACCCATCTTGATTTCGCTCAACATAATGTTAGGATTGCACATTTGATGAAGTTCAAATTCAATTTAGTGATTTAATGACCGAGACTCAAATTAATTGTTAACCCCGTACCCGTCAAGTTAACTACTTATTCGACTCTCTTGTATAAACTAGTTTCGTTATTAAGACCGGTACCCCGAGACGCCTTTTTATAACTTCCCTAGTTAAACAATTGTTTTGGTCATTTCAGATAACAATTTTGCCTATCGATTGTACCCAACCGTCAACCCGTTAATTCTTATCAAATATTGACTACCCTCTACCGTACCCGTCATAGAACCAAATGCTTCTAGCTAAGCAATCAAAATAACTTTTACCCAAATCCTAGTCGTCACTAAAAAATGAGCACAAATTATCCGCAATCAATAATTGAATAACAAAGAATTAATAGATTAAGTTCATGACAAAATGTTAAATCAAATCACTTGAATTAATAAATATTGTGCAATCCCTACATAATGTCTCACTCCATCAAGATGGATGAAAAGGTGATTAGCCACTCATATTGAAATACAAATAACAAATCAGAATGAAGGAATTCATCGTTACCGAGTACAAAGAATTGAACGGAAATAACGAGAATAATCCAATCGTAATATCGATCTTCAAAGATGAGAAATCTGATCAAAAGTCTCCTCAAAGGGTCTACAAAACGGCTGGAAAATGTAACATAGGGTTTTGGAATGAAAAACAAGCTATTTATATGTTTCCCAAAAATCATGTGCAGAATCGAACTTAAGCTGCTGCGCAGCTCCCTTTGACCGCAGTTGACTTCTTGACTTTTATTGACTTTGCTGGAAACCCACTAGACGAGCTGCTGCGCAGCTTCGGCCCCCTGTTTTACAGCTGTTGCGCAGCTTGGATCTTCTGTTTTATAGCTGCTGCGCAGCTTGTCTTGATTCCAGGTTTGACTTTCGTTGACTTTCACCAAACTTCATCCAAACGACCCGGAAATCATCCGTAAGCACTTATTTCACTCAGAGAATGTCGTTTCCTTCCGAAATACGCTCAAGTATCTGCTACTAACCTGAAACACTAACAAATACCATAAACGCAACAAATGTATACAAAACGACTCATTAAACATGCTAACTTAACTATATAAACCATGGGAAATGGATATAAAATACGACATATCAGGGACAGCAGCAAGGATCATGTTTTTCAGTCTGGTATCAAGATCAACCAGCCTGCGATCCTCGTCTGACCAATGTTCCTCAGACTTTTCCCTGGTAACTCTTCTCCCAGTTGGGTCTAGAAGAGGACTAACACCACTGGACGTGGGTATATATGGTCCATCCTTGAGGATTTTCAACATATACCTCTCCATCCCACCAAAATGCAAGAGCATTCTAGCTTTCCATGTACCAAAGGTCTCACCATTCCCATCGAATTTGGGAACTGGAGTATTGGAATAGTGTACATGGACATGGCTGGCTCCAGGTGTAGGAGGAGGGGGAAGAGGAGGATTGGTGTTCAAAGGAGTTGTAACATTAATGTTAGGATTAGGATTAGTTTCATTTTGGGGACCAGAACCATTCTCACCTTCAGCAGCCATCAACCAGACCTAGGTTATAGAATTGAAACAATTCAACTTGCCCGCTCTGATACCACTTTTAAGTCCCAACTATTACTAGATGAGTGCTGAAGACACCTCTATGTCAATGGTGAGTGTACTTTGCAACACAATCACTTAATCTGGACATGACCAGTTTAGAGTGATTGTGTACCAGGTAATCTGGAAGTTAACTTATTAAGGTGACAAGTTATAAGTAAATACAATGCAATAAATAAATGACAAGTATTTATAATTGGTGAGACAATATGTATTTTTCAAGTGTATTTTATTTATAAATTGTTAAATAAAATACAAGGTTGTTGCGGAACCAAGATAATACAAGTATGTAAATATCCTAACAACCTATGAAATACAATTGATCTATACTTGAAAATTCTCTTAACAATCGAAACACTTAAAGTTGTGAAATTTTCCTTTTTGCGATTGAGAGAATATTGCACAAGTTCACCAATATTGCAGAAGTATGAATTTGCAAAGTTGTTGAAATGCTTGGGCAAGGACCTCTATTTATAGTCGAAGTATGAGCATTGGGATCTCAACTTCGACGTACAAATATGGTTGACAGCACACAAAAGTATTAGTAAATAATCCTTTGTGTGTGCTAAATAAAGTAAGACAAAAGGTTACTTTATTCAACCACTCTACATCTTTGCACTTTTATCCACAGACAAGATTATTGTCCGGGTAAAAGGATGTAGTGTAAAAGGTCTTCCTAGTAATCAGTGTAAAGCTTTGTAAAGGCATTTACACTAGAGGATCTCCAGTTGATTGATCTGGTGAAATGTCAACTGGGCTTCGCTGCCATTGCCATTTCCTTTTCTTCCACTTGTTGTCTTCGACTTCAACTAGAAGGTCTTCAGATTTAAGTCTTCAGATCTCAACAGGAGGAAGTCATCAGTTGCTTAAACTGTACAATGCAACTGGAATTCTAATATTTCGGACAATTCTTCATGCTCTCCAGATGCAGCTGGAGAGCTCCAGTTTATAGCCAAAACTGGACCTAACATTTAATTTTTTAAAATTTCAATTGTTACTCAAATCAAGAATCCTAATTGTTATCAAAGAACATGAAAACAATCCTAATTGTTATCTAAATATCATATGACATATGCTTCAAAGTAAACCTATTCGTGTTATAAGCTCGCATCATGATCAAATACATATACTTGAATGTCAAGTACCGGATCACAAATATATTTATACTTTAATTCCTAATTATCTTTAATAATAATATCAAATTATGAGTACAACTGGTTTCAAAAATCTATAATAGAAAAATTATTGTAGCATGTGCCTTGTGGAATGACTACAACAAACAATTCTATCAATATGTCTCAGCTAATAATGACAGTGACGAACCTATGATTATTGTACTAAAACTTGCAAAGTATAACACTTAGAATTGTATACGTTCAAAGTTATAAGTTTTTATAAGTTAAATGTATGAACATCTAATATTGATAATATCGTAAACCTCATGTCAAATATTGGACACGGATCTAAAATCTAGTTGTTATTGCTATTATAGTAATTAAATGTATCTATAGAAAAATTATATCATTAAACTTAAAGGTTTGATTTGAAAACTAGTTAAAAGAAAACTACGGTCTATATATAGTATAGTATAATATAATATAATATAATATACATATGAGGGTTGTTGATACGCGTACATATCTCCATGCGTTAGGGTTTTGAGTTCGTCTATAGTACGACGCCACACTCACAAACAAAGAAAGCGGCTGGTTATAGTCTAGCTTTGGGTCAACGTTCTATGCACAAATCATTCTATTATGTACGGCGAGTTACAAAGTTGACATCAGCTTGCAATATATGATGCTGTACGGGGAAACACATGAAGTCGTTTAATGTGATGGGTGAGATAAGTAGGAACTAACGAAGCGATTAGGATATCGATATTGCTGCAGATCAATATTGCACATCACTTCGCATTGCTTGGTCGACAAGTAGGGTGGAAGTTGCTGTTATGGAGTAAATTTCAAAATAGTCGTAATTAATGAGAACAAGTGAGTGTCGTTTGTTAAAGTTGCTGGTTCATGAGATCATGCATATAACTCAATCGAAGTTTAGTCAAAGATAAAGAAAAGGCGAGTGGCTATAGAAAGAGATGAGCTCCCAGGATTTGGTCTTCGCTTCGATATTGGTCATGTTTTTACGAGTTGAGGTAGGCGATTCGACACTATCTTGTGAGATCGTTGAGCAGGAGTCATTGTGAGTTTGTTGCTATTTTCAGTGGTGGAGTAGTTGCTGAAGTTAAGTCCCATTAAGTTGGAGTCGCAAAAGTCTAGTAGGATTGAAACAGCCAGGAATTGGTGGCTGGTTGATTATATTAGTGTTTATCAGGCCGTCCCTGAAAATTTATAGATGTAGGCTGAGAGCAAAAATAAAGGCCCATAAACTAAACGCAACAAATTATATTATATAAATTTATCTCTAAAAATGACAACAAATGTTATATCAATAAATGGAATATAAAGCCCAAAGACAAATAAAATTTCAATAAGTTTAAAACAACATAGAAAGACCTAAAGAAATAACAAATAACAAACAACTATGTCATTGTTTTTTAAATAACAATAATGATTTATATATCATTTAATAATAATAAATTATTTATATGAATACATATTACAATAAATAATAAACAAAATTAAATACTTGTCATGTTAAATAAATGAAAAATAGAACAATAAAATATATAAAAGGCGCTTCTTGACCCGTTCTGAGTTTTCGATAAGTAATGATAACTCTTTTTTTAATCAAATAAAAGGTGTATACGTCGGCTTTTTATGGGTTATATTGTATGTTTTAGTTTTTAGATAATTGTTAGAGTTTACAATAAGCTTAAATAATTACACACGTATATACATAACAATAAACTAGAAAAAATCGGGCCCCCTAAAAAATCAGGCCTCGGCCCATCGGCCACTTTGGCCACCTATTAGACCGGCCCTACTGTTAAGCAAAGAGAGTTCAAGAGCTGGATTGATAGTAGCAATATATATACGAGTCTCAACTTGTTTTTGTTAGAAGGTATATATAACTTGTTCCTTGTTTCGAAATAAGAGTTGTTTACATATTAGTAAAACGCAGGATTATTGGCAAGCCTCGAGTAATTAACGATGAACATAATCTATGAACTTATATATATGCTCCTCTTTTATAACGTGCAATCTAGCTTTCGTAATCATGTTTAAGTTTAAATCAAGTATTTTATGATGGTTTCACCATGAAGCCTTTTATCTAGTTTAATGATCATTAAGATAAGTTTTAAGATAATCGACCTGTTTAAACAGTTTGATACTCGAGAAGCTTGACCAATTAATCATGGCATTATATAAGAAATGTATCATGTGCATCGTGCGAGTTTTTCTGAGGAATTTAATATGTTTGTAGGAGATTAAGCCAAGGAAGACTTTGTTAAAAGAATTCAGGTAAGATAATATCTTTTATCACATGAGGGACAAACAAAACATAGTTTTCATAAGTTAACTTCCCCAAATGAATGTATGTATGTTTAAATGTGTTCGGGAATGAATGGGATTGGTTATTATTACCATTGATGACGCAATGCTATGATGTTATGATAATAAAATGATATGACGATATGCTATTACGTTAAGATGATGTAATGCTAATATGTGATTACGATATGATGATGTATGTATGTCATATGATTACTTGCATGGCTTGAACATCTAGTCACTAGACTTTTATAGGTTTGCCATGACACGTGCACGATTAAGGGCCCTAAAGTAAAGAAAAGATGTATGTGATTAGTTTAGGTGAAAGTGTAGCCTAAGCTAATATAATTAAAAAGTCTCGAGCATAAGTAAAGTTGTGTTAAGCTTAACCCATGCTAGTTCTTCGGAGCTAGCGTGTACGTGGTCACGTGGTGTGGGAATCTAGATACCTCCCCGTGGCATAGTTATGTTTGAGTGTATCCGGGTGGAGTAACTAACCACTACACACGCAAAGGTTAAACAGTATACTCAGTTGGATTGACTTTGTCTTTCCTTAACGACGACGATGGACCACCGTAAGGTCTACCTATCAAGTCGGGTGTGAGGATCCCATGTAAGGTCTTATGGCCGTCTACACACAACCCCACATCCTTAAGTACGTGTGGCTTATGTCACATAGCCTACGTCTAGGCAAAAGAAAAGAAGTAAAGAAAGATAAGAAATAAAGAAAGTAAATAAAGATAAAAAGTAAAGCTTTATGATGATAGACACATTTAGGACTACGATGCTAATGTGTTAACTTATGTATGTTGCTTTAATGTTGATGATATGATCTTGCTAATGCATGATGTGATGTACACCATAATAATGCGGTGATCTTAATGTGCTATGACGAATATGTGATATTAACAATATGAAATGTTTTTGTTAATATAAAATGAAATGGTAGTCTTTTTTATAACTCATATTATCTTACTTAGCTTTTAAAGCCAACACTTGCTCTTTTGTAAACGTTGTTCCCTCAGGTTAAACAGGTTGAGCTAGTGAAAGACTTAGCTTAGTGAGGCGGGTAGTCGCTATAAAGAGTACATTTAGTTTTCCCGCTTAGTCATTTATGTTAGCCTTAATGATGATTGGCTACTTTTAATATGACTTAGGTATTGTTTATGTTGGCATTTATGTTGGTTCCAAATCTGGATTATCTTATACTATTTTAATGATATGATGTTGTAACACCACTTTATAAATGAACTATCTGTTAAGGGTTAGTTATGTTTTAATAATTATGTTCCGCATTTCTAAACGCCGTTAGGCAAAAGTTTTTGAAAATCCAGATTTTAAAATGACGGGTGTTACATAAATCCTCTAGCTAAACTCTCTAGATTAAATTCTCTAGATAAACTCTTCATAAATTAAACTCTCTGTTATACAATTCATGCCTTTCAAGTTTGCTGAGAACAAAGTTAGACAAATTCTGTGCCATAAAGTCTTCAAAACTTAAACTCCCTGTAATTTTAAACTCTCTCGTTAAGTTCTGTTTCTTGTTGAATTCGAAGAACTTATAGGTTATGCGTCTTGATATTTTGAAGAGTTTTATAAGTTCTCTGCCTAAACTATTTGAGATAAGTTCTCTGGCTAAACTCTTTGAAATATGTTCTCTGCTTAAGTTCTTCAAATAAGTTCTCTGAAATTAATTTCACTAAATATGTTCTTTAAATAAGTTCTCTATATAAACTCTCTAAGTACAAAACTTATACTTTTTCATTAAACTTTTTGGAAGTTAAACTCTCCGAATATATATATGTATATATATATATATGACAAGTTCTTTGTTTCTGTGGTCAAAGACTAAACTTCAAGTCATCAACATTTCAAAGTGTTTCAAGTACAACTAAGTTACTATATATACAATACGACATTGTACAAAACATAATGGCATTTCTTAAGACACTAGTATAGGACATCGGCGTGTACAAATGAGTGAGTACTTACTGGTTGACTTGTGGACAGTGTCGGACTTTTGGACAGATAGTGTACGTGTTTCAGGTGTACGTGATTGTTCATGTTCTTGTTCGTTGATTCTAGTATGCTTGTACCTGTGCTGCTTTCAGGTAAGTTTCGTAGCCCATCTTTTTACAAGTTTTTTTTTTTTTTTTTTTTTTTTGGGGCGGGGGGAGTATACTAATTTTTCAAACAGTTATGTCGATTCATATTTATGTTCATTATTGAGCCAGTACTGATAAGCCTCAAATTGTACATGTTTCCCTACACCGAATTGGACGTTTTGTACTAGTTTTATAGTCGTTTATACTTGTTTTGTGGTGCGTTATGGTATTTGCTAGTGGTTTCAGGCCTACAGCAGGTATATTGCTCCCAAATGGTAGAAAATAGCTCAGAAGTGGTCCATATGCAATAACGGAAGAAGAACGAAGCTGAAACGGCAACTCCAAGCAAGACCTCGCGGCGCGAGGAGGTGCTCTAGCGGCGCGAGTTGAGGAAATTCAAGTCAGAACTTTAGCCTGAAGTAGATAGCGGCGCGAGCTGGTGATCTAGCAGCACGAGCCAGGGTTTTCAACCCAGTAGCGGCGCGAGGGAAGCTACTAGCGGCGCGAGTTTGCTGTTTTTCGGACAGAAATGCTCAAGAACACCTCTAGCGGCGCGATCCAAGTCCCTAGCGGCGTGAGATCTATCTGACATCACCATTTTCTCTCTCCAGGGGTATAAATACCATCCACCATTCCACCCAAACGGAATTCTTGGACACTTTAGCTCACACACTTATACTCCAGCCGATTTTCAAGGGTTTTGAAGAGTTTTTCACTACTCCAATATCATTTGAAGACTTGAAGATTCATTTTAGCTATTGTTACTCATTGTAGCTCGATTGTAACTTCGATTTGGATTTGTTCTCTACATTGGGTACATTATGTCTTCCTTTTTATTTTAATCTTTAGCTTTTAACATTATGAGTAGCTAAATCTTTATACATCTATGAAGATGAAGTGAAACAATTAGTTATGGTTGCATAGTATTTTGAATTCAAGTAGGTTTAACTTAACATTTTGTCAAGATCTTAATGAAGTGATTTCTTCTACTTAAATTTGTGTTCTTGGTGATATTTGTGTTCTTCAATAGTGGTACTAGTTGAATGCAAGTATTATTTTAGTTGTTTGTCTATGAACAACTTTTGCTAGGTCATGGTATGATAGTAAGGAATACAAGTTTAATAGAAATTACTTTGTTAAGTGAATTTAACGGTTGGTGGTACCACGTTTCTTTCACAAAGATTAAATTGTTATTTAGATAATCAAACAAACTAGTTAATTCAAGGAATTGTAATAGGTTGGTGGTACCACTTGTTGCAAGAAATTGGGTTGATTAGGTGATTGAGTAAATTTTACAAACGTTGTGCACCCGTTTGTGGTTTTGACTTGTCACGATTATTGTCACCAACATTATTGAATTTTAAGCTTAAACCATATGCAACCTAAACTTCTTGTGTAGCGGATTCGACATAGATGGCTTTTTAATTATTTGTTACAACTCAAGCTATTTTCGCATACTCTCGATTGACACCGGTTGAGTATTTCATTTATTTTACTTGTTGATTAATTAGCTTTCTGAAACGCAAAGTGACAACTCGGTCACAAACCAAACTTTCTCTTGATTTACATTTTTACAACCTTAAGTACAACATTCAGTCCTTGTGATCGATCCTAGTCTTACCAATTAACTATATTACATACGAACGGGTACACTGCCCGTAAGTGTGTGGTAGTCAGTAAGCGGTAGATTTTGTTATAAATTATTAAACCCGATTTCACACATCAGGTACGTATAGAGTTACTTATGCCATATGACGTGCTTGATCTTATTTGTATGTGTGTGATTATGTGCTTGTTGGTTGTGCTTTATGACGTGCTTTATTGAGACGTGCTTATTGTGTGTAGTGGAGACTTGGACAAAGGCAGGTACCATAAGACCAGACTTTGAGTACTTTGGGTACATTCAGTACCTTGGACTTTGAGACTTGAGACTTGAGTACTTTGACTTATATAGCGTAACTCTGCTCATTATATATTGAACAAATACTTATTTTGATTTAAAAGAATCGACAAAAGACTTATTTCTTGACTAGACTTTTTGACTAAAACCTACGAACTCACCAACCTTTGTGTTGACACGTTTTAGTATACTTTTCAGGTACTCAGACTATTCAGTGATAAAGACTTGCATGCTAGACTGGACTTCGAAGATTTATGCTCCACTGCTTATTGTCAGACTTTAAGGCTATATGCCTTGGACTATCCCGTTTATGGATGATGTGACTAATTTATACCCATTACCCATATCGTTATTGGCCATTTTAATATATGTTTTTAGTCGTTTTTGTATTCATTTGGCGCGTTTATGGTGTTTGTTAGTGTTTACAGGCTCTAAACAGGTTACGCGTCCATTTGGTACATTTTCGGGTGATTATTGGCCAGAAAGTACGTTATGTTGAGGAGAGTTGATTTGAATGGACGAGATGGCAGAGCTTAGCAAGTAATTGAGACCGAAACAAGTTGGTTCTATACAAGCTCTTGACTGCGCCGCAGTGGGGATGCACAAGCCCACTGCGCCGCAGTCCTGATCCACGGAAATTAATGGACAAACCCCCACTGCGCCGCAGTGGGGATGGCAACAGAAGGACTGTGCCGCATTCAGCCGAAGTCAAGTCGACCAATACCTCACTGCGCCGCAGTGAAGAGAAGTCAAGACCCACTGCACCGCAGTGGGTGCACGGGGAAAAGAAACCTAGGTTGGTTTTGCATCAGATTTTCAGATGGTATATAAGCAAAAACCTAAGTCGAAAATTAGGTGATCCAAACTCTTTCTAGGAGCTGCTCTATCAGGATTCTACCTTCTCCAATCAAATGAAACACTTAGGCGGACTCATCGAAGATATTACGGGCACCCATCTAGATCGTATCTACTTTTTGTCTAGCATTTTATTTTCTTCAAACAATTGGTACATCATGTTTCTCTTATATTTTATTCATTATTGTGAATTGATCATGAGTGGCTAACTGTCTAATCATCCACCTTGATGAAACTAGACGGATAATGTGATTGCTATATTTTTAATTCAAAAGGGTTTATTTGAGTATCGTTGTTCTGTGATCTTGATGATATTAATTCTTTTCATTAATTAATTTCGATATTGGTTGCATATGATTCTTCGTTGGTGGTACCAGTTGAATGTGTATGTGATTTTAAAACGGTTACTTGTCTATAAGTAATTATCACTAGTTCATGGTATGATAGTGAATATCATTTTAAGAAAAGATTAATTTTGTCAACGTGATTGATATCGGTTGGTGGTACCACGTTATTGTCACATAAGTTCAATTGATAATTTGATAGTCAATAAAACTGATTGTTAGAAGAATTGTCTTGGTTTTGGTGGTACCAGCTTGGGTAATTCGACTAGTAGTTAGGTGATTCGATAATTGTACCATGTGAGTAGCTTAATCTTGTCACGATTATCTTTTAAACTCTAGTGAAATTGTTCTTCATCAAATGCAATCACATTTGAAGTCAAGGGAAGTCAAGGTAGATGACTTTTAATTATATTGTCTGAACTGTTCTTTTAAATTTATGCAATCATTTTGCAAACCAATTTATTTAATTGTCAAAAGGAATTTTGAAGCAACACCCATTTTTCAAACCATTTTACAAGCAACTAATCATTTCACAGTCCCTGAGAATGAACTCAGACTTACCTCTTAACTAAATTACAAACGATCAGGTCCACTGCCCGTAAGTGCGTAGTAGTGAGTTTTTGGGTAGTTTTAGTTTATAAATTTAAAGCTCGATTTTGCACATCAATGGACTTATTGTATTAAGTTGTTCTAGCATCGTTATGACTTTGAACACATGTTTTGGGAATATATTTATTATATTTTATTTCATTTAGCAGTATCTATGTAATTCCATGTCGTGTTGTACTTTTCATAACACCTCATGTTTCCGCCAATGGTGGGGTGTTACAATATGGCTCGAACCATACATGTTTGAAATGTTACCCTATTATTAAAATTTTATTTTATTTAATAAGTGTGTTTGTTCGTATTTCCAAATCGTAAATCCATTTTTAGAGGTATTTACTTATATGTGAATATTTATGAATATTTTTTATTCTAAGTTTAACATATTTTAACTATAAATTTATTTGACCGTGCAACGTATGTGTTTTAATATAGTAAACCAATATCTTTGTAACTTAAATAAATCTTTGTTTTTTTTTAACTTCAATATCTATTGAATATCTTCTATGAAATCTTTAAGAATTTATATCATCTACAATAAAAAATAAACATCCCTACGTTACTAAGGCCTTACCCAACCAATAACTTTTTCTCACTTCTTTTTCTTTTTCATTGACACATCAATACCACATCACTTCTTTTTCATTTTACAATCCAAAAAATATCCCTACCAATCATAACTTCTTCTCGTTTTTTTTCTCAAATAAATTATTATATTTTAAAAATAAATAAACTCTTTATTTATCAAATAAACTCTTGTTTCCTACTATTTGTAACATCCTAAACTTTTTATGTTTGACTTGTTGACTTGTTCGTTAGTTAACGATAGGTTCCATCAAGTTATGTGCCTTAATTGGATTATGTGATTAAATGCTTATGTTTTTAATATGTGATGGTTAAAGTAAATCGAATGAAAGTAATTAAAAGTAAAGTTATGAAAGTCAAGTGTTTGTTAAGTTGTTTAGTTCCCCGGTGAGTAAGTTAAGCTTAGAATGTGATGTTTGAGAAGTTGAGGGACTTAAGGTAACAAAAGAAAAGTGATGGCCATGGGTTTAAGGGTTAATTAGGCTTCCCTAATTCTCATTATTCAAATCTCACGTGTCTGTGAAACCCCCAGCCGCTCCTCCCTCTCTTCCAAAGCAAATTCCCACTAAAAACCCTACGTTTCTTGGTGTTTGATTGAAGTTTGATCAAGATCTTTCATCCTTGTGATTGTATACAGGTGATATAAGTGATTTCTTTTTGATTTTGTGATCATATGAGTCAATTATATTGATCTTGTTCCTGGTCTTAGGGTTTGGGGTGGGATAATTACAATTTGTTACCAATTTCAGTTTATTCGGATAATTAAAACGATCATGGATTTGATTTAGATGAATTCCGGATCAATTGGTGGCATCAAGCCATGAATTGAACCTTAAACAAGGTTAATTTTAAGTGTATAAGTCGTGGGATTAACGTTGGGTGTGTTTGGATTCATTTAGAAGTGGAAAACATGCAAAATTGAATAAACCCGCAGGTGGTCATGTCGCATCCAAATTACAGATTGAAAGAATTGGGTTTTTGGTTAGAGTTCATGTCGTGACCATGGTGGTCATGTCGCATCACGAGTCCATAATGCAAACTACTTAGTATTTGAAAAGTCATAACTTTCAAACCGTAACTCCGTTTTTGATAAGTAAGCTATCCACAAAATTGTGGAAGAGTGTATTTTCCAATGCTAATGTTCTTTAAAGATGAATCAAAACTAAAATAGTATCAATGAATAGTATAATGAGCAAATGTTAAGTTATGTTGATGTTTAGGGAGCTTGGAGATGTTCTTTAAGGTCCCGTTTATGTTACATGTCGATTATATGTGTGTGATAGGTAGTCGGGAACTCGAACAAGATACTTTAAAGTTGCTTATTGATCGTTGTGCTCATCATCAGGTAAGATACATGACTTTTCTCACGCTGGAGGCACAACAAAATGTAGTTTCTATAATTAACCTCTAATCGGATTATCTTATATGTGTTGGGTTTTTCAGGTTATGTGGGAGGTTATATGGGAATGTTTGCATGTTGATATGATGACGTTTAAAGTAAAGGTAGTTAATTGCACGTGTAGTGTGATGATTACAATGATGTTTCCATGAAGTGTTTATGATATGTGTTGTTGAAATGATCTATGTTGATATGTTGACGTTTAGAGTCAAAGTAAGTATGTGCATATAAAGTATGATGCTTAAAATTACGTTGCCATAAAATGTTTATGATATGTGATGTGATGTTGATAAAGTCGTTGATATGCCTAAATGTTGATATGTGATGGCTTATATGTGCACTTAAGTATGAAATGTTTAGTTCACTAGATACACGAAGAAATGTTATGTGATGTGCACGTTAATGGGATTACATGTTGAAGTAGGTGTGAAACTCATTAGGTAATGAATATACCTAAAGTTAAAGTAAAGATGTTGATATGTGATTAGTTTAGGTGAAAGTGTAGCCTAAGCTAATATAAAAGTAAAGTAAAGATGTTAATAAGTGATTAGTTTAGGTGAAAGTGTAGCCTAAGCTAATAAAGATAAGAAGTCTCGAGCATAATTTGTGTTAAGCTTAACCCGTGCTAGTTGAAAAGCTAGTGCGTATGTGGTCGCTTGAGTGACTCCTTGCGGCATAGTTATCTTGATCTAGTATTTCCGGGTGGAGTGACTAACCATCATGACGGGATACTATAAGTGGTCGCTTGAGTAATTTCCTGCGGTATAGTTACGTTGATATAGTATTTCTGGGTGGAGTGACTAACCACCAATGTTAAAAGCATAACGGAATGCTTAAAGTTGATTAAAGTTGATAAGTTGATAAGATGATAAGTTGACATACTGATAAGTCGATACGCTGATTAAAGTTGATCAAATTTGATAAGTTGATAAGATGATAAGTTGATTAAGTTGCTTACGTTGATTATAAGTATGATTTATCATTGATAGGCACAATTAGGAGTATATACTCTATATGTGCTAATATGTATACGTGGGATATGTTTATATGTGTTATGCAAAGATATGGGATGTTGATTAAGTTGTAAATGTAAGTTGATATGATGTGAGATGTTGTATAAGTTATAAGTATATGTTGATATGATATGAATTGTGTTGGAATGTGGGAATATGTAAAGGTGGGATTATCTTATGATGTTTGTGGATATTATGTGATGTGACCATGTTTTAATAAGTATAATATGAAGAAGTTTTGAGAAAGTAAAATGAAGAATGTTTTATTAAAAATGTGTGTATCTTACTTAGCTAATTTATTAGCTAACACTTGCTTTTATGAAAATGTTGTGTCCTTCAGGATAAACAAGTTTGAGCTAGGAAAGGATTAGCTCGGTGAGATGGGTAGAAGTAATTAAGAAGACTAGCATAGTTTGTTGAATGCTTAGACTTTACCCATAGCCATATGTTCGGCTACTTTATTTATGATTTATGTTTCATTTAATGTTGATGGCATTTATGTTGGTGCCAAGATTTGGATTTCATATACATTGTTTTGATGATGCGGTTAGTAACACCATTTTATGAAAGGTACAATCCGTTACGGATGAGACTGTTTTAAGTGATCCTTTTCCGCTACGTTTAAACGTTGTTTGACAAAGTTTTTGAAAATCCAAGTTTTAAAATGACGGGTGTTACACTATTAGACCATCTTTAAGAGCTAGGTGATAGAGGTGGGTGAAATGATGTGAATGATTAAGAGCTATAGGTGAAATAGAAAGTTGAAAGGAGATAGGTGATATGTTTCACCTAGATGAAAGAGAAGATAGTGGGTCCATTTCTTTTGTTTTTATTATTTTGTTATGTTTTATTTTATTTTGATTGGTTATATTATGGGGTATTGTTGGGAATAGTGGGGTATTATAAGGTATTAAATTTGAAAGTGAATGGTTAAGGAGAAAAGAGAAAGTGAAAAATGTGAGAAGATGATGCTGATGTGGCAGAGAAAAGTGTAGGTAAAGTGGTGAATGGTTACGAATGGTCTTAATAGTTTAAAGAAAGCTCATGTCCCCACCAACACCACACCATATTCTTCTATTTGTTTTCTCACTTTTTCTCAATAAAATACCTCCTGAAAATACCATTGCCAATGCTAATCTTGAGAAAATAGCGAGAAAGTGAGTGAAAAAAAAAAGTTGGGTAGGGCCTAATGGAGCTGCCTTAGTGCCTTTAAAAGTTACGGAGTACTTATTATTATTTACCCTGTTACTACTGGACTTTAGAAACAATTAGGAGAGGGGTGAATATATATCCATGATATTCAAAAGTACATATAAAATTTAGTAGCTAGGAATCCTAGGACGAGTGGACGACATCTTATATACCTATAATAATAATCTAATTGTTTTTTTTTTCCAAAAGTAATTGGTTTTTAACTTTTTTTTCACTTGTTATTGGGTTAATATCTCTTTTTGAGCTAGAATTACACAATTCTTCTTATGAGCCAAACTTTGATACATTTATAGTAAGTATATACAAATCAAAAATACTTAATTCAACATAATAATCGGTCCGTGATAGTAAGATCATGTTTAAATAAGCACTCAATTATTTGCTCTCGAGTTAAGAGTGATAGGTTTATTTCTATACTAGTCTTGTGCCCGCGCGTTACGGCGGGAGCTGATAAAAGAACGATAGTTTTGTGTGACGGTATCGTGTTGTTGCGTTAGGGTAGGAACAATTTCAGGTGATAGCTTGGTTCATGTGCCATCAATGTATAATGTTATTATAAGTCCAAAAGCATGAGAAAAATGCTAGACAAGTAAAAATAAAGGAACAAACAAAAGCTAATAATATGGCATGGTCATGACTCATGAGAGAATAAGGCTGATGACTAATTTGTTAGTTAGAAATCAAAAGAAAACTAGTTAACCTAAGTTGCATATAGCCACATAAGTTGCATATTAGTAAAAATTCCTTTGATTGTATTCATGATTCAACAGTGTTTTAAAATAATCGACACAACTACCAATCTACCTACAAACAAAAGACAAAGTAAAAACCAGTGATAGTGTACCACCTAGGTCACCCAGTCCAAACATGACCTGGCCAGTGTCATCCCGAAAGTCGAAGTTCAGCCCCTGGACATGGCTTATCAAGATCCTCTGGAGAGATACAGAAGGAAACCATCCTAAGACATTGTGTGTGACAAAGGACCAATCATTCTAACAATATGACGTGTAGTAAACCCAATCACCATAAAAGAAATACACACTCACACAGGCTACACATCGTATTAGGATTTGTGAGAGACCAAATACACGAAGCTTGTCTCTTAGTCCTCTATAAACACTCACTTCAAACGCTTATTTGGGGCAACGCTTTGACATTCACTACATTACTGGGTGGCGTCAACTTATATTCATCACTGGAAAGGAACCACTAACAAGTATGATCACAATTTCAACAATCATTTCTCAAGCAAATTCACCCTTAATACTTAAATGGCAAAATACGTTTAAAAAGCATGAATAAAATCTTTACCCATAAAATAACCGACACATAAATTAGATTTGTAAAGAAATTTCATACGTAAAATAAGTTTTTAAAATATTTAAAAAATGTGACAAACTTTATAAATTTCGTGGACTTATCCATTTACTTAAAAGAATTAATTACAACATTGGTCCATGTGGTTTGTACATTTTAGCAAGGGGATCCTTTTTCGAGAATCGTTGCAATGGGGTCATTATTTTGGGAATTTTTTGCCAAAAAACTGGTCCAATTTTGATAAATCTGTTAAAGGTAGTCGTCAAGTATGCATGTGTGCATCACGTGTGGGGGTATTTATGTACTTCCCACCCCACAAGGACCCCCATTGCATAGGTACCAACCTTACAACTAACTCATCTTTATATATATAATAAAATACTATTGGCCTAACCACTTCTTAACCATTTTAAAATTTTTGTTAACCTAAAAATTAAATTTACATGTATCATAATTAAAATTATAAATAAAAAAATATGGAACAAAAAAAACTTTTAATTATTATTTATATTAATAATTATAGAAAAAGTTTTATAAACTTACTATTTTTAAAAATCCATCACTAAATAATACTTTTTAACTTTTCCATAAAAAATTAAATCTTATTAGATAATTAACTTAAATAAAAATTTTAACAATTTTTAGCTTTTCATTGATTATTTATAGCTAAATTACCAAAGACATTTTCATTAAAAATTCTAAAACTTCTAAATACTTCAATTGATGATTAAACTCCAATTTACATAGTAACTTATATCTACTTTCTAAGAATATATATCAAAGATTTTGTTTTAAAGGCAAATATCAAATTACTAATTTGCTTTTATTTATATTTCTAAATTAGAATTTATAAGTTTTTTTATTTGCATTTATTTAATAATTTAATTTATTTCAAAAAATATTGTTGACTTCTGGCATATTTGACACGAGAATAGATATACCATATATGACATTTATATTATTCGAACAGATTTGGTTTCTTCTTTTTAATAAATATCAAACTCCTAACATACAACTTTTTATTTATTTAAGCTTGTATAATAACAAAAGTTTATATATAAATCAATTTTCAAAAATAAAACTATTTATATATGGTATATTTCCATTATTAAAGTTTTAAAGTACACATAAATTTAATATTAGAGACCTAACGAGCAGATAATTGTATGTTACAATTTGGTTGAATTAAATAAATAAAAAAAATATAAAAGATGTTAGTTGCAAAATTGATCCCTATGTTTTTTCTATTTTACCAATGGGGTCCTTTTGTTGGAAAAAGTACATAAATACACTCACACATGCTGCACACGTGCACACTTGACGGCCACTTTTAACAGATCCGTCAAAATTAGATCAATTTTACAAAAAAATCTGAAAATGGAGACCCTCATTACAACCATTTCAAAAAAAAACCATGTACCCCACTGGGACCAATCTTGCAATTAACTCTACTTAAAACAACAAAAAATATATATTTTTTATACATTTAAAAATACTCGTAATAAAATTACAAAAATCCGATAATAATAATACTATAATAGAATTTGGAGAGAACACAACACTATTTGGATATCATTTTACGAATTCACTGCTCTCTCACTACTTACAAACAATTACTCCGTAATAAATAATTCCAAAATCCCCAAATTCTCATTTCATTAATTTCTTGGGGATTTTGGGTTTTTTTTTTCCTTAGAATTTTAATTTCAATAATAAAAAAAATCAAAATTAGGGATTTGGGGTGGTGGAAATGGACGGAAGGAGGATCACGGCGAGTCCACGGCCGTGTAATGGTCGGCGCGTGGCGGTGACGAAGAAAAGAGCGCGTGGGTCAGATGGGTTTATGAATAGTGTTAAGAAGCTTCAAAGAAGAGAGATTTGTTCTAAAAGAGATCGTAGTTTTAGAATTTGTGATGCTCAAGAAAGATTTAGAAATATCCTTTTGCAGGTTATATATATTTTTTCTAATAATTATTTGTATTTTTATATATAATTATATATAAAAGAATATAGAATGAATCTTGGTTAGTGTAGCTTATAAAGTTTTGATTTTTATTATGGTATATGAATATTTATATGATGTAATCTCGATTTGATTATGTGGGTATTAAAAAAGTGTGTGTATAAATTGTATAATAGTATGATATAAGTGGCTTTTTTGAGTTTGATATGAGATAGTAGTAATTATTTAGTAAGAGAGTATGTGTGAATATGTTTATGTGAGGTTTTGTCTCGTTTGACTGCGTTTTTCGTTTGTGTAGTTATTCATATATGTAGAGTTTTTGCAGAAATGAGATAGGGTGACGATTGTTGGCGTTAGGGTTATCGGGTTAGGAAGTTGGAAATGATTGTTTTTGATGTTGTTGAGACAATTAAATCATTGCTAGAATCCAATTAGTTAATGATTGTGACATGATAGTGTTATAAATAACTCGAGTGACATTTATGCTTTTATGATTATAGAAGCTGGAAATGATAGTTTTTTAACGTTTCTGAGAAGGTTGAAATGGTTACTAGAGTCCAATGTAGTTATGATTATAGAAGGTTGAAATTAGCTAGAATGAGCAATTATGATTCTGGAAGTAGGGAATGATTGTTTCTGACTTTTTTTAGAAGGTCAAAGTCATTCTAGAATTCAGTGTAGTTGAATGCAAGATCCTGCGAAAATTAGCTTATGTGACAATTGCTGCAGTTATGGTTTTGCGTTTTGGAAGTTGAAAATGATAGTTTGTCGCGTTGTTGAGAAGGTCAAATCATAGAATCCAATGTAGTTAATAATCGATACGTGATCTTGTCCAAAGTAGCTAAAGTGATGATTGTTGGAATTATAGCTTTCAGTTTTGGTAGTTGGAAATGATAGTTTTCCACTTCGTTGAGAAGGTCAAAATCATTACTAGAATGGTAATTACCGATGCATGATCTATTATTGCATTTTTGCTTATATATGACTGGGAGTGGGGTGAGTAGAATGACTAGAATCCAATGTAATTAATGATCATGTGAACTATATACGTACTTATACATGCTCATTAATGTTTGTCGGTGGATAATATTGGGGTTTTATGTGATAAAAGTTGTTACTTTTTTGATATTTATTTATAATGTTCACGCATTGTTTGTATGTCGTACTCTATATAGTTCGCTGACTGCTTACTGATTTATTTGGTGATCAATGGTACCAGGAGGAGTATGATACTCATGATCCTAAGGGACAATGCTCTATGGTTTTGCCTTTTCTTAAGAAGCGTTCAAGAATCATTGAGATTGTTGCTGCTCGTGATATAGTCTTTGCTCTTGCCCAGTCCGGAGTTTGTGCTGCATTTTGCCGAGGTATAGTATCAGTTAGGATGCTAAGAATTAGAGGTGGCGGTTTCAATCTATTTACTTATGAACTGGTTGATTTGGTTTATAGTTTATTCATAACAGGTCATGAAATACTTTTTTTTAATTGAAAGTTGCCCAAAGTTAACATTTTGTATCAGGTAGTTTAAATACCATTCTATTAAGATAGTTTCTGTAATCATAGCTAATGCATTATATCTTTGTTAAAAGAAATGTTTGCTGGTAAACCAATACCCACCGGCACTACAAATAGGTAGTTTTAACCTTGGACCCGTTCTGATGCACCAAACCACCCATTTAGCCACCACAAATCTAGAATACACTTTGTGATTTATTTCTTTAATGGTGATGGGTTCTCATGTGTTATGTATCTGATGCAGAGGCTAACAAAAGAATATGCTTTCTAAACGTCAGTCCTGATGAAGTTATAAGAAGCTTGTTTTACAATAAAAATAATGATTCACTGATTACAGTATCGGTCTATGCTTCTGACAGCTTCAGTTCCTTGAAATGCAGGACAACAAGGATTGAGTATGTGAAATTTACTTATATATATATATATGTATGTATATATATATTTGTATTTGTATCATAGCTTTGCATCATTTTAAGTTTATGGCTGAGCGTTTATCACACTGATATTGGTGACAGATACATACGACGAGGTCAACCTGATGCTGGTTTTGCTCTTTTCGAGACTGAATCTTTGAAGTGGCCTGGTTTTGTGGAATTTGATGATGTGAATGGAAAGGTGCTGACCTTCTCAGCACAAGATAGGTAAGTTTTTGGCTAATGTGTCCAAATGAGCATTGACGTTAATTTCTAGCTTTATGTCATCTTTGTGTACTATGTTGTTTTCTTCCGTTGACATTAATATTCTCCGTTATGTTTTCTTCAGCATTTACAAGGTGTTCGATTTGAAAAATTATACCATGTTATACTCTATATCAGATAAAAATGTACAAGAGATCAAAATAAGGTATATTCTTCGCTTTGTGAGATTTCTTTATACTTTTTCTATATACTGTGGTGTTAAATTTGCTTATGATATATCCTTCCAAAACACAGTCCTGGAATCATGTTGTTGATATACAATAAAGCTAGCAGCCATGTTCCTCTCAAGATTGTCTCTATTGAAGATGGAACTATTCTAAAATCTTTTAATCATCTTCTTCATCGTAACAAAAAGGTGGATTTCATTGAGCAGTTCAATGAGAAACTTCTTGTGAAGCAAGAAAATGAGAATCTGCAGATCCTTGATGTAAGGAACTTTCTCATTTTATGGCTATACTATTATGCAAAGGTGGCTGTGTCAACCCATTTACTTATAATGCATCGATATTGGTTGTTTCTTGATTGGGTCCCAAAAAGCTTAGCTATAAAGGGAACAGATCTAAGGGTTGATACTGGCCAAATTTCTAACTTTAGTACATACCTCATAAATCGTTTTATTTCAAGGTTTCTAAATCATATTCAATGTATAAGTTTATCATAAAAAAATGGGCAAAAAATGTTGGCGGGTGACCCAACTATGTTAACCTTAAAAAATATTGTCAGATCATGCCTTACTTTGATCTCTTAAATTATGTTAGAAGTAGCGTTGAAGTCTAAAAGTGATTATGTACTCAGGTACGCAATTCCGACCTAGTGGAAGTTAGCAGGACAGAATTTATGACTCCATCAGCGTTCATCTTTCTGTATGAGAACCAATTATTTTTAACCTTTAGAAACCGGACTGTAGCTGTTTGGAACTTCCGAGGGGAACTTGTGACTTCATTTGAGGATCATTTGCTGTGGCATCCTGACTGCAACACTAATAACATATACATCACAAGTGATCAGGATCTTATCATCTCCTATTGCAAAACCGAGTCAGATAACTCTTTAACAGAAGCAAATGGTAAACTGCTCAACTTAAACTTAACTATCAATTGATGTGCACAAAGTCCCTGGTCAGGTCTGACTAGTTATGCACAATCTAGACCCGTTTAGACTGGATTCCCCTGCTCCAGATCAGTCCGTACTTCAGTCCTGGCTGACCCAACCACTTTCAAAGCCGGCTTTATGGTTCCTTAGATCTAGAGGGGGCAAAATATGTTGGTAGGTGAGCATTTGTCAACAATGGGTCATAGGCTGTCAGCAGTATTCCATTTTTAAAAACTTAGTGAGTAGTTTACGTATTAGTTATGACCATCAAGCTGAATCACTTATGATAATATTCTCTGATTTATTTCTTTCAATTGATTGGGATATTCTAGGATCTGAGTGCATGTTAAACCCGTTTCGTTTTGATATCCATCTACTCTTTTGACCCATTATTCATAGATATTTCGTTTCTGCTGAACTGAGTTAACAAGTCACTTCTACTTATAAAGTCTGTTCTTAACTTAATATTGTTGGAAAAACAAGATCATTTGATTTGGATATGTTTGATTGGGCTTGGTCAGGCTTTGTGCCTATCAGGCTTATAAGTGTTGGGGTGCTGTCCTATTGTACTGGGATTGGAAGGCTTGGTTCCCGTCAGGCTCATTAATTTTGGGGTGCAGTCCTACTATACATTTGTACTCAGATTGGACTTTGGTTTCTTGTGCATCTTTAAATAGTTAATGCAACTAGGTGTGAGTAAACATGTAAAATGGAACCAACTGTATGAGAATCAATAGGAGCTCCTTTGGTCTATAAATTTTCAACTTTTGTTTATGTCCACAAGGTTTTGTTTGATGTTCTTGAGTAGTATGTTGTTAAACTGGCTAAAAGGTTAACACTCGATTGGTCTATGAAGCCAAAGGTTGCAATTCCAATGGATTTGATTGGATCCCATATAGCAGGACCTCATCTGCCTCTGTAATTTGTGTCATCATTATTTTGCTTTTCTCTAATTATGCAGAAGGATCTATAAATATCAGCAACATTTTGACCGGAAAATGCCTTGCTAAAATAAAGGCTAAAAATGGTGTTCCATTGGATGAGTGTGGCTGCAGTGGCATTACCACCGAATCTGTTGGATCTAGTAGAAGAAGCTGCAAGTGCACCTCAAGAAAACGAATCCGAGCATCCAGGATTACGAGTACTGTTACAGAAGCACTTGAGGACATTACCGCCCTCTTCTATGATGAAGAGCGCAATGAGATATACACTGGTAATAGGCTCGGCTTAGTCCATGTATGGTCTAACTGAAGCTTATAGATGGAACCTGTTACAAATGTAACCATTAGGTTTCTTCAGATAGCTCATCAAGTCTGTTGTTTCATAGATATTGTACTCTTGTAAAATGAGATTTTTAGGAAAGAATATAATGTCATGTACAATGTTTGAGAATTGTAAAAAATGCATGTTATTTATCTTTAGATTTGGGTTAATAATTCTGATTTCTGAGGATGATCTTGGTCTAGTAGTGTAATATGTGTGAACTGTTTGTGAATCTCGTTTGTTGTGAAGAATAGTTTATACCTGGTTGTTTGAGCTCGCTTGGATCAAGGTCAGACCTACATTAACATACTGCTATTAACCCGGTCACTAAACTTAACGTGTTTACTATTTAAAGCACTAGTTTTACAAGCTTCATCAAAAGTGTATATGCATGTGCAATAAATGTGTTTACTGACCTGATTGGCGATACAATTGTCTTGTGACTTGATTGACCAGAAAGTGAAAGTTTGTTGATATGCTAGCCCTTGGGCTAGCGATCTAGCCGGTCAAAGAAAGTTCTTGGTTTAAACTTAAAGACTCCCAGGTGACCTGAAAATACAGTTTTCTTCTGCTCAGTGATGACATTTCCTTTATTCGACACAATAATTGCTCCGTAGTAAAACCCAGATAGTATAATCCCGCATAGGCGAGAAAGTTGCCATATGACACCAGACTAGCCAGTAGATGCAGTCACGCAGACCCTGGTTAATTAGAATGAAGCAACAAAATGGTGATGTACCGACATTGATGTGAAATAAATTATGTACAGCCTTACAGGTAACTTGTTGAGAAGAATATGGTTTTACATCTTTCCAGAAAAGGTAGAGTGCCAAGATCAATATGTTAAATATACATATTATATATCCCTCACTTAAAATATTACCATACATCATTTCTCCATATATTATTGTAGCAATCATTTGTATATTTGTATCAAAAATACAGAAGAGTGTTAAGCTCATTTTTCAACTACTTGATCAGTTCCATTTTTATCTATATTTATTTTGTTGGTTCATAAGCAGATTGTTATAGTATGACTTGGATTGTATCACATCCATATGGAAATAATTCGGTATGTATCGACCTGTTAGAATTCCGGTTTGTATTGAGCCCGGCCCTTTGGCTTCTTTTGAACTAGTAGTAGTCTGGTTATAAATATTCGTACCATCATAGTTAGAGTTTCATTATACAACATGTTTTCATAATTAATATAACGTATACTCGGTTTTTATCCATGGAGTAACCTCATAGGACATAACGATGTTAACTTACGATGTTCTTGTCCGTGTAATAACCCGATCACACCTATCAGACATAACCACATTATGTTATGATCTTTTACTGTTTCATTTATATATATGTTGCGCAACATAAACAAGCCAACATTGTCACATTTATGATACTATAGTGTTTTCCATTCTTGGACTTAAGATTCATCCTATAGTGTTTACTCAAACCTTTACACCACCTATCAAGTTGAGTGAGTTTGTGGTGATTGACTTGTAAGATAAGCAATATTAAAGTGAAGGTGCTAATATAGCTTTACTTGTTGGGGTAAAAAAGTGGGCATGTTACATTCTTTTTAGTGATGCAACAAACATGATTTAACAAAGTGTTTGGCTTTAAAAAATGATGGTGGCCAATGGTGGTGACGGTTGTGGTGGTACTCCACCGGCCGACACATCTTTTTTACTAGACCCTATTCGGTATTCCTATACTATTTCCATTGTCACAACTCACAACAACTCCACAACTTATTTAATTAACTTATTAATATTTTTCTTTTCCTTTTAACCATGTCTTATCAAGTATATAAGTAACACTAGCAACAAATGTCATTGGTTCAAGTGTAAAATGTATACATAAAATGAAAACGGATATTATGAACAAGGAGAAGGTTACCTACGATTTGTAGAAAAAATAACGTAAATGCCCAAAAATCATAGAAAACATACAATAAAACCTATTTTTTCCCCTACAAAATATCAATCAAAATCGCAAGTTTTGCGATTCTGAAAATAGTAAACCAAGACCTGCATTCGGAAAAGAGCAAACCATGCTTGCAGCACTGAAAATCGCAAACCATTGCTTGCATTTTTGTAATATTGCGAATCATGGCTTTCATGAGTCTAAAATTTAAACAAATTGGTGTCCCATTGCCCCGTTGGTGATTGGTAAAGCTTTTATGACCTTGAGGTATTCCACTTGATTACATCCTAGGTATTCGTGTAGTTTAAAAATAGGAGTTGGATAAATTGAGTTTTTAAAAAAAATATGGAAAATGATAAATTCTTCTAAAAAACAGCCTAAAAATCCTACTAAAATTATCAGAAGGTGACACGTGTTATCCACTAAGTCTCTTTGCTAATCTTGCCCCCTGTTTTTTTCCAAATTTTATCATCTCATGATTAGGAGGATTAATTATTTTCATATATATATATATATATATATATTAATTAGAGATTTAAAATAGTTTAAACAATCTTGTTTTGAGTCTACAATAAATTTTAATCATGCACAACAAACATATAAATTTACAACTCCAGGTAAATAATCCAATGATAAAAAAAAATCTTTTAAATGAAGGCTTGAATTTAGAAAAACTTACAAATAATTCAAGTCATAAGGCATAAAGTTTATATCTATTCTTTTAGACAAATTAATTAAAAAAACTTCTCCTACTAGATATTGGATGAAAAGGTATATTATGAATCAGATTAAAAAACATAGTATAAATCTCGTTTTCCCTATTATTTTAGCAAAGGACCAAAATGTAGACCAATCAACTTTTATTCAAATCCAAAGTTTCAAAAAATGCAAACTATTTATTTAATAAATTTGATTGATCCCCTCCCCACCTTACCTTTTCTTTTTTAATTATTCATTCAAAAAGATACACCACGCGCCATAAAACACACTACACAACAAACAGCTCTCTATCTCTGTCTCCTTTCTATACTTCCCTGCTTCACTTTCAAACGCGCCACCGCACGTCGCCGCCGTACACCGGACAAAACAACACACATTTTATTACAACTCTCAGGTATCAACTTTCACGATATGTTTGTATCTATACATATATTGTATTTCTTTCAATGAGATTCAATTTTCATTTATACATGTCAGTGAAAAACAGTTTAATTGGCTCATGCATAATGTTGTAAGTTTATATGAAGAATTTTTATTAAAAAAATGTTGGATATTATTACTAAAACATTATTGCCAATTTTCTGTGAATTAAGCTGAAATTGTTTTTATTTTTAGGGCTATAGTGTAGCTGGATCTAGTTTGTAACTGTAGATGAAGTTATATGTATTGATTATGATCATGTTTTGATTTTTTCGAGGTCGGTCGCTTTTTCGATTATTATCTTTCTGGAGAATACTTGGAAATTTGTAGTGCTTTTACTTTTGTATGTTTTGTACAACTATTTGAATTTGAATTTTGGCTCTTCATTAAAACAGATTCATATTTTAAATAATTTTTTTTTTATGAGCATTGGGATGTAACTTAGGGTTTTTCGGTTTGTTGTATCAGATTGATTGATGATGAAGTTGAAGGGAAGAACAATAGATCCCAATGCGCCACTCGATTACGTTAAACTACAAATTTTTCCAAGCAAGAACAGGTTGGTTTTTTTCCTTTTCTTTAAAAACTTATTGATGAATTTTTTGTTACAAATTCATTTGCATTTTTTTTTTTTATGTTTAGCTCATTGATTTGCATACGTATGGCATGACTATGTAATAATATATTGCGAAGTGTATGTAAATCGAACTTGTAAAATGTTCTTTCAATGTAATGAATATCCAAATTGTTAACATATGATGTACAAATGTGATCCTCATTTTGATATACAAATATCAGTTATTACTTAGAAAAATCATCAAAGTTATTTACCGCTTTTACTTTTTTGTAGTACGTTGGCATATCGATACTATTTTTCTTTTGTTTTTAACTAACTAGTATTAATTAATAATAAGAAACTAAAGAAAATCAAAAGAAATACAAAGTAACTAGTGATATTTATGTTCTTGACATGAAATGAACGTTTTGAAGGTTCGTTATATACATATACCAATTCAGCCAAAGTTCAATACACTCACATGGCATTAGCCCATAGTCCCCACATGACCGTATTAGAAGGCCGAGTTTGTATCACATTGTTTTCGAGAGAAGTTATAAGAAGCATTAGAAATGCATATTGTGCATTAACTCTCATGATTTGACAGATTCAATTTTGGTTTGTTTGGCTAAGTTTTTGAAGTATTACATAATATAATAAAAAGGCACTTATATTAGTTATTAAGTATTAACAAGAATCTATTATATGGGTTTACTCATATGTTCACTTGTTTCTTTGTTTGTTGTAAGATAATTATATTGAAATTTGAGCTGTCTAGCCGGTTTTTCGTTTAGCAGTAGGGTTATGTACATAACTATCTCCTCGTATAACATTTTTTAGGTATGAGACATTTGTGTGTAGTCGCAATAAGACTGAGAAAGTAGCATCTGGGACGTTGAAACAGCTATTGTTGCATTCACCTCGTGTAAAAGATTTGTCCTCGAAAGGGTTAAATATAAATTTCAAAATTTTACCGCCTGGCAATGTCAAGGATGCTGGGTGGTTTACAGTGGCAACATTGACAAGGTATCATGGTGTATTTTCAACCAATTAAAAAGCTTTTGTTTTCGATTTGCTTACTTTAATAATCTATAACTTGTCAGATTTCTACGCATTATTGGTTCGCCAGACATTTTTAGTATTGGAAATGAAATTGCTCAACTAGAGGAGACCAGAAAATTCCAAATTTCATTGTCTATGAACGCTGGAATTGATATTACATCATCGGTTGACTCCAAGTATGTGTTTAGTGTTCCTTGCTATCTATGATTTACTCACTGTATTCCATGCAATTTCTTAATCATTATATTTTGTCTTTTGATAGGAATGAACTACTAAGAGCAGTTGATTTAAGGCTCACAGCATTGAAAGACGAATTAGTTTCTGCCTTTGACAAGGTTACTGGTCAAATCTGTTCAACTAAGGACATCTTGGATTTGGAAAATTTCGCTCATCATGTTGGAGCCAAAGATATAAGGTACCTATAACCTTCACATGAGTAAATTCTCCTTGTGTTTTGCTTTCCTGTTTACTTATGTTAGAAATCAATTAGTCAAGTATCTGAGCTCCTGGTTTAGTAATTGCAGGTAGGAACCAATACATTTAGGTAGACAGTGGACTGTTAATAATGCTCTTTAGGAATATGTTTGTTGCTTTTCTCTTCCTGTACCTCTCATATAAAATTCCTAAAGATGGCACTTTTGACCCGTTTTCTTTTGAATGGGTGAATTTGGGTTATGGTTTATGTTTATCCGAAATGGCTCAAATTGAATATTGTGAGTATAGAGCCAACGGGCTAAAAGTTTCCCAATTTGTATTTGTTATGCATACAATCTATTGAATTGTTTTATTCTGAAGTTTAGATCCTTATCATAACAGTACGGTTTCTATAATCATGTTGAAGTTGAACACATAAATTAGTTATGAAAATTCCAACAAAAAGACAAAAAAAAGGTGGTTGCCGAGCTATCCTGACCCATTCCAACAAACAGTAGAATACATGATTTGATTTGTTGCCCTACCTTCCTGACCCGCCATCATGCCGTTTCTAATACTGTAATTCATAATGAGAGGATTATCACATTAACACTTGTTATTACCATACTTTTTCCAGGGATTCATTTCAGAAATTTGTAGAAATGGCCCTTTTCCCCACAGTTCAAGACTTGAGGAATGATGCTTTCAATAAGACTGAAAGAAATGCCCCTGCTCCTCACCTTTCGCTGTCAGACCCATCCATAACGTATTGCGTCTCTCCAACGCAAGCTGCTCAACTAGAACAAAGTTCAACTGACAATCATTCTTGTATTTCAAGTGAGGAGGACCAACCATCTATTGAGAGAAGTCGTACTCGTATCAGATCTGCAACACCAAGACGATCAGCATCTCCTATGAGGCGAATACAAATTGGGCGATCAGGATCACACAGGGCAACTGCACTAACTATTAAGAGCCTCAACTATTTTCCTGCTAGGGAAAAGGTATTGTTTCCGAGAGATCTAGATGGCAACAGTAGTGATGAGGAAGAGGAGGACCCAGAAAAACCTGCAAAGAAAAATGTACTAAGGATGAGTGTACGAGATAAAATCAGTCTATTTGAAAGCAAACAGAGAGACCAAACGGTAGACGTTTTGAAGACAAAGAAATTGTTAAATGGAATTGCTGGTTCGAAAAAAGCTGTACTGAGAAGATGGAGTTCAGGAATGGGTGACAATGTTACCCAAAATCCCAACACTACTACCGAGACTTCGCCTATCATTCCCAAAAATGAACCAGCAGAAGCAGAGTCTGATATATTTATTTATGAAAGTCAAGTTTCGGCTGAGTTAGAGAATATTAAACCAGACTCACCTGAAACAGAAACAGCTGAAGAAAACTGTGAAAAGCATCCTTCATCCATTGAATGGAATCAACAGAAGGAATCAGAACTGGATGATTTATTCATACAAATGATGGAAAACAAAAATAAGCCAGTTCGACATCGAAATCCCACCAGTGATATTACCAAAAGTAAGATATCTTTGGTGCCAAGAGAGGAAAGAGCTGAAATTGTTGATGATTATAAACAAATGGGGGGTGAAAAGCGAAGAGGGAAAGCACCCCAACTTAAAGTAACTCACCAAATCTTTAATGAGAAAAAATTTGAGATAAATTCCAATAATGTCAATAAACTCCAGAAAGAGAAGGTTCGCAAAAACTCAACCCCGTTAATGAGTTCCAGAAAGGAAGCCTCAAAGCCTTCTCTTATGAAGAAGATTCCATCTTCTTTGTCTGCTACACGCAAGTCATGCCCATCAACACCCTCACCAAGACCCACAGGTGCATCACCTACTAGAACCACACCACCAAGCAAAAACCCTCAGTCTGCATCATCAACTGATCTGTTAACCACAAAAAGTGAGATAACTCAATCACGATTCAAGACTACAAAGTCAACACCACCAGATACCAATAGAAAACTTAAAACTGATAATGAGAAGAAACAGGCAACAGTGACAAAAGCCAAGAAGCCAACTAAACCTAATCTCCAGATTCCTGAAGCTAAACTGAGATTATATAACGAAGTTACCAAAAAAAGTGGTGTGGTTGCATTAGAAACTAAGCCGTTTCTTCGAAAGGGCTCTGGGATCAGGTCTGGTGCCAGTCCGGGTATTAACAAGACAAAAGTTGTGGATCAGCCTGAGGAAACATCTAGGAGCGCTGGAACTCTAATTCAAGCTGAGGAGAATGAGGTAGCCATGACTACTGAAATAGAAGTAAATCAGAAGGAATGTGAACCTCAGGTGGTTAGCCCCACCAAATGCGAAGAATCAATGAGTCCTAATCAATCTAGTGTTACAGTTGAGGACGTGCTTAAAAAGGTACCATCACCAGACATTAAAAATGATGATGAAGTAGAATTGATGATTTCTCCAAATGCATGGGTTGAAGTAGAAGATGATCATCAAGAAGAGATCATTCCGTGCATGGAATGTGAAAGCCCAGTGAAAATTGTGTCTCCAGTGAAAGTTGTTGAGCCGTGTGGACCTTCAAGTCCACAGGTACGTCACTCTTTATCTCAAATGCTTTCTGTGGAGAGCAGTGAAGAAGCTAGTATTGGTGAGTGGGGAAATGCCGAGCACCCACCTGCTTTGGTCTACCAAAAAGACTCACCAAAAGGGTTCAAACGGCTCTTGAAATTTGCTCGAAAAACTAAACCTAAGTCCCATACGGCTAGTTGGTCTAGCCCGTCAGCACTTTCTGAAGGAGATGATGAATCTGAAGAGTCTAAAGGTAATAAGATCCTTGCTGATTACTGATGGTAAATGTGCTGGTCTGGCAGTTTCAAAAGCATAATCCTTTTTAAAGGGTTGAAACAGTCCGTAGACACTCATTGTTCAAACCATCAGATTAGAAAAATGTTTTAAAAACACACTGTAGGTGACGATTGACCTGTTTTCTTCGAAGTTATGTTTCTCACTTCTACTCATTAGACATACAAGATCATCCAATTAAATCGAACCATTTATTTGTGAACTGACCAAAACTGCCACCTCTAGTGCTGATCATTTTTTTGAAGTTCCTGCTACTACAATATGTCGAATCTCTGAAAAGAAACAAACTTCTTTATCTGTGTAACTTGTATGATCAATGCAGGTCAATCAAATGTTGGCAGATTTACATCCCACAATCACCCAAAGGTATCGGAAGGCCTTGTCTCTGCATCCATGAGTACAACAAAAGGTAGAGTTTCTGTGAAATGTTTGCAAGCTAATATTTTATTCTCAAAGAAAATGCAACTACTAATAATATTTTATACAAATTGACTCACCCATCTAAAACCCACAAGAGGCTTCACAATTGTTATTCATTATGCAAGATACCTTAGATTAGTTTTAACGAACAGTCCACCACCAAGGTGACCTAGTGATAAGGCGTCCTCGTGTCCTCACAAGAGGTCTCAGATTCAAAGATCACTAAGTAAACAGCTTGGGGAGGCTAGGAAAAGGTTCGAAAAAGGTCACGAGGATATCCAGGTTAGGCTGGTGTAAACCTGAGTCAACAACTCGCCTTTCTTGGGTAACCTGAACAGGGAAAACCTCAATTTTTTACCCATTCACCTCAAATAAGTTTTATTTATACTTTATTTGTATGCATTCCTAGTTTCCATCACCTCATTGTTTTTGCCTTTTTGGATACCCTTTAAATTTCATTGTTTTATGCTATTTTTCTTTTTCAGCAACAAAATCATTCTTCTCCATTCCAGTATTTAGGGGAAGCAAGCTCCCTTAACACCAAAGAGCCTTAATGATCATAAAGGACCGAGCTGTAAAATATACACATGACCTGCTGCGATACTTTGGGTGAAATTTAGCTAATAGGCCAGTTCAGATTGTTATTCCTTCCATTTGTATTGGAACAACTTCTCTTCGATGTTATAAGTTACATGTAAATTGTGCTCATATATGCTACAAGTAAGAATCCTTACTTGAATGTGTACATTAGAGAGTTAGTCGACTGAATGAGGATGGATTACGAGCCTAGCCTGCATTTTGTATACTACATACAGTTCTTGACTCATTTTTTGTATGATTGCTATTGTATTATTGTTTTAAGCCATGAAAACAGTCGTTCAGTAGGAATCGATGACATAGGTGTATATTTCATTGTTTGGCATAAACCATAATACCATATGACATGTATGTATGTTAACTTCTTGTAATCACATCACTTGTGTTCTTTGTTATTAATTAAGGTGGGATGAATTTGATTTCTTCTGCAGAGGGACAAAGTTTGAATAATCATTTTTGTAGCAAGTTTATTTCAAAATGCGATTGAAAATTCAAGATTTTCTTAAGCTTTCAATTGGCACCATGGATGTCTTCTTTTTATTTATTTTATTTTACTTTTTTATTTTCTAATATTGCATCCTGATTCCTGAGGTACAATGTTCTAAATACAGTATATTCATGAAATGTATCATGTTTGTCTTTTTCTTGTATATTATATAATGATGATATGATATATCTGACGAACTTCTATAAATACTTTTAACTCGCTTGGAGTGCATCGCAACTCACAAGTCCACATTCAAAGTTCCATCATGCACTCATAAGAAGGCTCAAAATCATCCACAAAATCAACGTAACTTTTTAAAGCTCTTCTTGCATTCGAACATTTTTCTAACTAAACTCAAATCGTTGCGAAACGTCTAAAGAGAAAAGTACTAGTAGTATATAAACTTTAAGAATGCAACAACCACAACAGCAAACCTTTGGCAAGTTATCTATTTAAACTTAAATATTTATTTATTTCATATTACAAGTTATTTAATCGGTACAACTCGCGCTTCAATTCAAGCTTTGTGGAATTATGGTCATGTTCTTCCCGAGATATAACTTCTCGAGTGCCTTCCACAAGCTAGTCGCGGTTGTCTCCCCACTGACATTGTTAATGATCTTGTCACTGATGCAAAAGCAAATGGTACTACCACATTATTCCTCGATGTCATTCCAATCATCATCCGTCATCTTTTATGACTTGCCATTCTCCTTACCCTTCAGTGGCTTTACCAAGCCTTGTTGAACGAGCATATCCTTCACTCTTGGTTGCCATAGAGTAAAATTTCCGGTTCCATAGAAAGGTTCTACCTTAAAATGTGTACAATTATTTCCTGCCATTTAGATACAAAAATATCCTTAAACCTAGGTGCTCTGAAACCTGTTGTGACAAAAGGTCACACTTTCACCCACACGAGTGGAAGTAGGGATATGATGTATCGAGATAAACTTGCAAGATATAATATGAGAAAAAATAAAGTAACAATTAGACAATGATTTATGTTGTTCGGTTCAATCCTCTTCCTACGTCCACCCCAAGAGTCTTCTTTATTATTCAAAGTGATAAATAAACACCGTACAAGAAAAAAGTATTACTATGAGTTTACCTAAACATAAGCCCCTTTAATTTTGAGTTAAAATCTAATAATCCAGTACACATTTTTTTATTTTCCACCTTACAAAAATAAAACTCCTAATATCTCACAAAAGAAATTCAATTAGTTTTCTCTCGGACCCCCAATTTGCTTTGTAAGTTTCCCTATGGTTCGAATCATACATGATACTACTTTGCATGTATACACAAAGCTTCATGTGAAAGTCTATTTCCGACAAACTTGTTGCCTCATTTCTTGACTTTCTTGGCATTTAATATTGATAAAAAATAATCCAAGTTGTATTTTTTTTCCCGTTGTTTATTCACATACATTAAAAACATGTCTACATGTAACATAGTAAATGTAAGTCATCAAAATTTGACTACAAATCTACAACATTTAATCATTTATAACCTGTAATTTATACGTAAAAGCATAAATCCAATAAATCAATTTGGTCTAAATCCAACCAAAAATTCAGAAATCCAACTTCGGTTTATTTTATTTTCGAGATTTTTTAAGCTTGAATCTTGAATCTTGAACACGATGTCACCTAACAAAGTAACAAGTTCAAAAACTAAAGTTTCAAATGTGTATCTAATAGAAAGGTAAAGGACCATTTATACAAAATATATATATATATCTCTCTTACAAATTGCAAAAACCCTGTTGTTGATAAGCTCGTCTGGTGGGTTTCTTCAACAGTCTTTCTTTACTTAACATTTTTAGGGTTTTTCTTTCCATTATCACATTGCCATTTTACATACAATTTCCTCTCCAAAAACTTCATATTATCACTAAACATAAGGTAATTTCCAACACCCATCTTTTTCTTTTATTAAATTTTCTTACTTTTTTTAATCTTTATTTTAAAATTGATGTTTATATAAATTATGTGCAAAGTTTCAATTCTAATCATTTCTATAAAAAGGTTTAAGCTTGTGGTTAATGATGTATTGGGGTTTGTTTGATAGGAATATATATTGATTTATATGTTTGTTATGTTATGTGAAATGTGAAATAGTGATAAATTTGTGTTTGTGAATTATGGTTTTGATTGTATGGTTTTTTCGGGGTTTTCACTAGGTTCGATGGCCCGAGAATGGACTGGGATTCAGAATTTTCCTCTTGCTACACAGACCAAGTTGCTTAAACTACTGACTACACTAAAGGAGAAGGTTGAACTCTTTCACCAAATGTTGTATCTACTTTTTGTTATTAGTTTTAGTTAATAGGAAGGCTGTAATATTATTTTAAGCCATCGTATTTGTCTCGTTTTAGTAAAATGCTAACGAAATGCGTCATTTTGTTTTTGAAATGAGTGGGTTCAATTTTGTATGCTTATCCAATGTATGTTGCTTTTCGGTGTTCTTATGAGAACGGTGGTTAGTTTGCAGTGAAATGTAAAAAACAAAGTAGTGTTGTTTCAAAGAGTTGAACACGCAACCTTTTTTCAGTTTCAAAGTGCATTTTGGACGTTTAAGTATCATTAAAATATTTTGTACATTGTGTGGTAAATGAAATGTTGCAGTTTTTTTTTTTGTAAGTTTATCATTTTTTAAATTCTATGGTTATGCAATATCACAGGAGAGGGACAGTGTCACAATTCTTGTAATGGGAAAGGGTGGTGTTGGGAAATCATCGACGATAAACTCCATTCTCGGGGAACGAGCAGTTGCGGTCAGTGCTTTCCAGGTAACTTCTATAACCTCTTAGCTCTAGGATGATGCTTAATTGGGTTTTTACTCTATATGTCCAAGCTTCTGACCCATTTACATACAAATCTGTTGATTTGGGTTATGTTTTATCTCTTAGGAGTCATAAAAAGTAGCTAGAAAGAAATTGGGTCTAGATTTGCCCAAAGTGGCAGCTTGAACTTTTAATGCATAAATATTCAATCATTTCATTCAAAAAATTGGATCATCACTGAAAACATTATTTTTGTAATCATATATGGCTCTTTAATTGTTTGTTAAAAAAATAGTTAAGAAATGGTGATTTGGCTAGACCCAACTTGACTTTTTTTTTTACCTGCATATAAATTGAGCATTTTGACCTATTGCACATTTGTTTATACGTTCTTTTGAGTTCTTTTATTTTTGCAGTCAGATGTCCCAAGACCTGTCATGGTTTCCCGTGAACGCTCAGGGTTCACGTTAAACATCATTGACACACCCGGCATTGTTGAAGGAGGATATGTCAATGATCAAGCCTTGGAACTCATCAAAAGGTCTATACCGAGTCTTAATACTAATACTTTCAGAAATACAATAGCATATCACGTTACTGGCAATGTTTGTGTGTGTGTGTGTGTGTGCATGTGCCAATATATGGTTCCAGATTCCAGAGAGAGGTGGAATTCTTTTTGGAAACTTTCATGTGGGTGGGAGGGTAGAACTTAGAAGTAGATGGCGGAGGGACAAAATGAGAGGTGCAAATTGTTTTTTTTTTCTAGGTTTACGTTGTGTGTCTGAAACAGGATGGGAGGGTTAAGTTGATCATACAATTCATGTCGAGAAGTTCATAAATTTTCGAATAAATATTTAATGTGTCAAATGCAATTGCAAAAATCAAAGTAATGATCTAGTTATCTGCATTAAGTTATTTAGGATGTTTTGTGAATCTGAAAGACATTTTGGGTGACGTTATTAGTTTTATGTGTTTGACTTGTTTCATGCAAGTGTGTCTTTAGCTTGACTTACACGTTACACCTACTGACCTTCCAAGATAAAATAAACCCAAATTGACCTGTTTCTACTTAAAATGATTGAAGTAGCCACCTCTGTTCTAAGTTAGTGTGTTTTTGGGAGAAGAATGTTACTTTCTTAACATCATAAGCCTTTCAGAAATCCCCTATATTTGTAATCTAGCTTAATATCGATGCCACATCTTCAATTTATTAGAATGTCACAACTCATGTGATACATGGGACGTTACCCTTTTTGAAATTTGTAGCTCAAAGGAACCTCATTGGGCATTCGATGTGTTGGTCCTTAATACATTTCCAGTTTCATCGTCAAGGGTAATTCATAAGGTTGGAAAGTGGGTTATTGGGAAGATGGTTCAAGAACACTTAATTTTAGTGAGAATTGGAGTGGGATGGTCTTGGCCGATTCACAAACAAATAAGTTTTCCAGTTTTATAAGTCTTTTATTAGTAAAGTGATTTATGATGGTTTAAGCACCTGAATATATTTTGGATGGCTTCAACCCCCCGTTTTTAAATTTTTTAGTTTAATATTTTAGCTTAATCTGTTTGACTTGTTAGAGATGAACCATCAGCTGCCACCTGTAGTATTTCAGATACATTGGCGAAAACAATTCCAATAATTTACGGATGCAAAAAAATGTTGCATTCAATTTTAAAATGAAACTACCCCACTTTTGACGAATCCTTTATTTATTTATTTATGTTGGAGTATGTAGTTTTGTAGAAAACCGTCGTTTAATGGGATCTGAGACTAGTTTTTAGTTTATTAGTTCTGTATCTCATTTTGTGGTTAAATTTATTAAGTGTAGACCTGTAGTAGCAATATGTATGTTAACTTGTTAAGTTTTGTTTATGTTAACAGGGTCTTTTAAAGATTTGTAATTTTGTGACTATTTGAACAGGTTTCTTTTGAACAAAACAATAGATGTTCTGTTATATGTGGACCGTCTAGATTCCTACAGAGTGGATAACTTGGATAAGCAGATTATTAAAGCAATAACAGATAGTTTTGGTAAAGAAATTTGGCATAAAGGCATTATGGTGCTCACACATGCTCAACTCACACCACCAGATTGTCTCGGCTATGATGAGTTTTTTGGAAAGCGATCTGAGGCTCTCCTTAAACTTTTGGACTCTGGGTCTCTGTTCAGGAAACGTGAAGTTCTGGTATTATCCTTTATACTAAGCTTGCATCATTTGTTCTTCTGTGTGTATGTTATAGGTGGAAACAGATTGATCAAAACAGGTTCAGGTTGAAATGGGTAATTTCTTTAGGACAATTAGAAGAGAGCTAATCATTAGAAGTCCTTTAAGGTGATTGTTATGATTACAAAGCATTGCTATAATCCAAATTATTGAAGAAAATGATCTATGCGGTTTTATGCATCAAGATGGGCTTTGGGTGATTTTGACTTGTTTGAACTTTCTTCCGTTTAACTAATTTGACCCATATGAGATGACACATAGCCCAAATTGATCTATTCATTAACCAATGGGTTGAAATTGTCATCTGTTCTTGTAGACTAGTTCCAAATTATTGGCTTTACTGTAGATACCTATGCTACTATATAAAGCTTTTGCCTAAGTTTTTTAAGATTTCAATTGTTTTTTTTAGAAAAGCAAGGGCCGGATCACAGGTATCCGGACTGGATACCGTGGACCTACCCGATTCCCTCCCCCCGCCCGCCCCACCCGGTAAAAGCTCCACGAAAGCCAGGACAAAATTCTGGCGGGTAATCACAGGCCGAGAGTATCGAACCTGTGACCTCTTGGACAAAAGTCCGGGTGTCCAACCACTGAGGTAATCAGTGAAGGACTTTAAGATTTCAATTTTAACCACACTGAAATTACCATTATGCCACTTGACTTGACAATTATCAATATGGTAAGTTCAATAATATGTATTAGTGACTACAAGCAGTTGGCGAAGCCGGGTACCATCACCCTTAGCCACGTCTGTCGCTGAATTTTTTGATTCTTTTTGATCAAGAAACTATCCCCCTCTACCCATAGCATGGGTGCAATTCTAGTTAACTATTAAATTTCTTCTGCATGTGGGGCTTATAGTGGGGTTGGGATTTTCTTTTAGCTTTCTTTTTTGTTTTTTTATTTTGGAAGTATAAACAACCATCTGGTTAAAAGTCTTCTGGTTATGAAATTGTTAACTTAAGACAACAAAAGTGAAAGTTTTTATATTAGTATGTGTACGTCCACGGAACGCTAGAAACTTGATATTCATGTATTTATTATGCTGTTGCTGCTTCTTGCAGGGGCATCAAGTTCCCGTGGCCTTGGTCGAGAACAGCAGCAGATGTAATAAGAATGACAATGAAGAAAAGGTAGGTAGTCATAAAAATTATGTTATGCTCGAGCTTATCCAAATTTATCTGATTTTTTTTTCTTCTGCATTAGATTCTTCCAAATGGTACTGCTTGGATTCCCAAGATAGTTGAAGTTATCACAGAAGTTGCAACCAATGGAAGTAATAGCATTGTGGTTGACCAAAAGTTAATTGATGGTCCGAATGCAAATGAAAGAGGAAAAGTATTCATTCCTCTCATCTTGACTGCCCAAGTAAGCTATCAAGCTTCCTTTCATTTGGTTGAATGTTTTTCACACTCATTCCTCATTTGATTTCTGTACATATTCTCTGCATGGGTGGTAAAAGGGGTAGTAAAGGTTGAGTAACGAAATGGGCTGGGCGGATCAGCACCTTTTTTTCTTTGAGTTTATATGATTACATGAACTACTGTATTATTTATTAATTACAATATGATTTAACAAAGAGATATAGGGGGTCTTATTCTTTTGAATACATTTCGGGTAACTTATGAACTTTTTGATCTGATCAGCCCATCTGACCCATTTTGATTTATTTTAGTCTTTTTGTTTACTAATTTAAGCTGTTAACAGTATCCCAGCGTTGGTTTACTTCCCTAATCTTATGCATTCTTTTACAGTACATCTTTGTCGGTCTAGTTAAGAAATGGATCAAGGATGATATCGCTAAAGCACCCAAGTCTTCTTGGGAATGAGATCTTGTTGCGCTGTAGTCATCTAAGGATAAATCTTGTTTGAGTTGGTGAGTTAGAGACAGTTGTTTTCTGGCAGGTGGTTTTCAATCTTTTGTAACTTAATATGATGCTATATTAAATGTTTTTGTCAATTAATGATATGTGAGGTTGCATTTTGTCAAACTTCAAAGTTGTTCATTATGTCTTATACCGGAAAGGCGGAAACGGATTTGTGTTGATGAATTAAAAAGCAAGGCCCGTTTGAATCGGTCTGCTTGCTGTTTATAACTGATGAGTTATTAAAACAGATAATGAAGCAATCACAGGCTTCAGTTTTACTACAAACTTCTTGGTATCAAAACAGAAAACACCCAGTTTCCTTGGGTATAGAAATAGAACTAGCATAAGAATCTTAATTGGAAGGAATGGTGTGACTTTATTATTGTATAATTTGGGTCAATCTGTATATGTAGTCGCTTGCAGCTGCAAGGACTTGTGTGAATATAATTTGCATTTCACCGAAAGAAATCAAATCCAAATACAGGCTTTATGCTATCAAAAGACTCACACGAGACTCGGAAAAAAAAGTCGGCATGTGAAGTTGATGCGTATGACTTTACAAGTCTGGGTGTAAAATATATGAACATGAAACATTTTTGTTTGTAACAGAACCAGGGTGAACGTGGTAGATGAGACCAAGAATAAATTAAGGATCAGGTTTAAGATTATAGAATCATATCATGCCGTCTTTTCCAGTTAATAGCATCTCTAATACTCGTATCTATTTCTAATTTTCTAGGCATTACAAACATCTTTTAACCCAAGTTACTAAAGATGCAATTACATAACTTGACAACTCTAATATATCTATTTCTAAGCAAAATTGATCATCATTCATCATCATCTATAAAATCTTCACCATCCTCTGCTTCACTTTCAAAATACATATCCGTATCATCAGGTTCTATTGTGTCCAGGTCATCGACCGCATCAATTTCTGCCATCTCTTTTTCCCTCTCTGCTACTAGAACCTTGGCTGCTTCAAGCCTGGAACTAACCGTTTCCCATGATACAAGCTTATTGAGGAAAGTCGATATATAATCAGTCCTACGGTTCTGTAGCAAAAACAAAGAATCAAATATAATTAGCAGTCACATAAAATACCGCAGATGCATTTGGTGCACTTTTGCAGTTTGAAATTGCAATAATGATACTAGTTGTCAAAAGTGTTTGGCAAAAGCTGTGATTCTGCACTAGACAGTTTTTTTTACATATTATTGAAGTAATCAAAATCAAAAATGAAATATTTTAGTTAGCTCTGACTTATTTTAACTTTTGCTAATAATTTTATTTATGTATTTTTCAGTAGTATCATTTGCAAAGAAAAGTAAATAATCAGTTTTGCTGAAGCATATAGAAACTGATAATTTCCACTTTTCCAGGTACCAATTAATCATAATAAAGATCATAATAACATGTCAAACTGGTTATTATAAAATCAAGCTGAAATATTTAGAAAACCAACTTTTATAACCCAAAACCAAACACCGCCTATATAATGCATGGGCTAATGGGGCAAACAAGTTCTTACCTCAAAGTCGAGGTAGTATGCATGCTGCAATTAAGATTCAAAGTGAAATTAGTAAATACATCATGAACAAAGTTTATGTATGATGGAAAATGAAAGTGAATAAGATTTACCTCCCAGACATCTAAAGTGAGGAGTGGCTGCATGATTGAAGAAAAAGAAACCAGTTATAGGTTAATAGAAAGCAAATGATACATAAAGAGCTTATATAAGGAACTAAGAATGGGTTTTGGTATCATGGAATGGAAATGAAAGTGTTCGGGGATGTTTGTTTGAAAGTAATGGGTTTAAGGAAACCCACAAACCATAGGTAATAAAGGACACCCACAAACCATATACAACATAAACAGATAACCAAAATACCTACTACATAATGCATTACTTATTCACTTTCATTTTCCATGATACATAGGTAATAAAGGACACCCACAAACCATAGGTAATGCAGGACACCTACAAACCAAAATCAAGTCATATTTTAAGACTTTCAGATTCCAATTCCTTCAAATTCCAATTTTCATTTAACAAATTCCAATTCCTTCAAAAACATTCTGTGAACCAAACTGCCCCTAAAGTAATAAGGTTATGTTGCATATATTCATACAAAAAACAAAGGGTTAAGTGACCCGGAATGTAATTAACTAATACTGAAAAGTTATAGTGTGCACAAATTCAAGTCGACCTTTATTGTATGCACGAACTTTGTAAAAATGTTCAAATCATGTAACTTTTTGTGACCGACCAATCAAAACTTGCACGTGGCAGCTTATATGGGTTGCCACGTATGTCATGTTACATAATTCAATCATTTTTACTAAGTTCGTGCATACAATAAAGGTCGACTTGAACTCGTGCACACTATAACTTTTCAGTATTAGTTACTTACATTTTGGCGCACTTAACCCAAAAACAAATATTATTGCACTTTCCTTTCCAAAAGGATGTTGTTACTCACATGATACTCCCACACAAGAGGATTAATTGCATTTGGGCTCTTCACAACAACAAGCTTCTTGTCCTCCTCTGACGGCCGTGGATTCCTAGCATTTGGTATGTCGAGTTTATGCTCTTTATCTACAAAGAAACACATAAATAAAGACATCAATAAACAGCTCAACCTTATTTCGACTTTGAACTTGTTAAGTAAAACAAGCACTTACATGCAAGCCATGCCCACCCAGAACCGAACTGAGTAGTGGCAGCTAACTTAAACTCGTTGATTAAGCCTTCAAATGAGCCAAAATCTCTGTTAATCAATTCTAATAGTTCACCAGAAGGCTTTCCACCACCACCGGGTTTCATAGACTCCCAAAAAAACTCATGGTTCCAAACCTGTGCTGCATTGTTAAAAGTCGGAAGAATATCTCCTTTGTTGTATGAAGCCGATATTATTTTTTCTAATGTCATTCCATCTAATTCGGTCCCCTCAATTTGCTGGTTTAGGTTTTTGACGTAATTCCTCTGGTGCTTTCCCCAATGATACTCCAATGTCTCTTTGCTCATATGTGGTTCTAGAGCATGCTACCACACGTGACAGAAAACATAATATTTATTACAGAATTATATAGAAATGTCACCTATCATAGTTTCCAGTTATATAACTATGAGCATACATAAATTTACTCGTACCAGTTCATAAGGAGGAGGCTTCAGAACAATGCTGGCGGATATAGTCCCGTGACCAGATCTCCTAGCACACCATCTCTGTACCATAAAAATAGCTTCTTCGATCAACAAAAATGAAGATAACTATTAGCAACAGAAAATTCACAGCACATGGACAGCAAGATTATTGGCTCCAAATCATTGGACATTTCGAGAATCAATCTCTCAAAATCACCAATTAATGTGGTTGTTTGTAAATTGTAATCGTTTCTATATTTATATTGTAACCCATGTATATTTATACCCGATTGAAATGAAAGGGCAGACAACTTTGAACCCAATCTTTTCATAACACCGCACTTACAGCACAATAACATCTTTACGTAAAGTTGTTTATATCATTAACCTTCATTTAGAAAATCGGATACACTCAAGAGTCATAATTCGAAGCTACGTAAGTATGTTCGAAACTACGTAAACATGTTTGAAACATTCTCTAACAGATGTTCATGTTCTTTATCTCAAGTCATACAGTCATTACCGATAACTCACTTATCAATTTCTGATCAACTGGAAAGTAACCATTAACATCAAAACATGGACATAATCTTGTAAACATGACTATATGACCAAGAAAATTACTTCTTTTCACGGAACCTGCTTCTTCTAGCACAGACGGACCTTACTAGCTAAAACTGGCTACCATTTTCTCACACCAAAAAAAAAAAGGATTGAAAAATCGAATCAGGCATTTCGTCGAACACTATGTCTACATCCCGGAAACTCTTGTATAAAGCAACAAACTTTATTCATGTTATATCATCTAAGACAGTAAGAATTGTAAGGAACAATTGAGGAGATACAACTGACCTGCCTTTGTGAAGATCTTAAGCTTCTATTTAATCCACAAAATTCTGCAATTTATTGAAATTTCAGTATTAATAAGCAGTAAAATTCAGTAGCATATGATATAGATATAGATATAGATAAAGATACAGATATTAATGTAGATGCAGATATATTGATACAGATAGAGATATAGATATAGATAAGGTGGTGGGTGATATAAACCTGGAGTGGAAAGAAAAGGGGAGGTTGTGACAGAAGCCATTAACATATCACTGCAGCAGAGCTTGTAATAAAAGATGAAGATAATTTTGGCCTTTTGGGTTGGGTTGGGGTTTGGGAGGGTTTTTGGGTTTCAAACACTATGGTGGAGTTTTGGGCAAATTCTATTAGTAGTAGTTTATTTAGTTAGTTTTGTTGTAGTAGGTAAAATATAACACAAACAAGCAGGAGGTCTTCAAGGCTTGAGAAATACATAGGTATTTTGATGAAGACTTAGATTGGGTATACTCAGGTTCAAGTCTGAGGAGGCAGGGTTTACCCTTATTGATCGTCGTACCTTTGGACGGATTAGTAGGGGGTTTTCCCCCCATCGGGTATTTGAAATAGGCATTTCTACTTCGAGGAAGCTCTCTAACGCAAACCCGGTTAAGACAACGTATGTTAGACCTCCCGCTGTCGAATCATGACACGAAGTTCTCAAGCGAAATTCATTTTAAAAAAAAAAGAAAAAAAAAAAGTTCATGAAGTTTTTTTCTAAAAGTATGGAAGATAGCTTTTTAACATTAACTTTAAACAAAAACAATTAACTAATCTGGATGCTACCACTTCCACTATATTTTGATAAAGTTAAGGTTAACAATAAATGCATATTTGTTAAAAAAAACAATAGACTTAAGATTAGAAAAAGCACATTTGTTTTTAAAAAAAAAACCAATAAGCTAACCAAATAGGGTCGTATGTGCTAAATCTAGTCTTAGGTAATGTTTGGTATGCCTGAATTGGACATGCAATGGAAAAGAGGATTGCTTTCGGTTCGAAAAGTGTATTTAGTTAGGACATGAAAAAAGAAAAGTCCATTACTAGTCTTTCATAACCGTGTTTCTCACAAGGTCATGATTTTTGTCTCATTCACCACATCCAACAATGACAATTTAAACACAATGTTATCTTTATTATTTACTAGCTAATTATCCCGGGTTTAACCCAATATTCTTAAACAAGTTTCGTAAATACATTTTTATTATCATAATGAAACATAAAAAAAATATATCGTAAGTAAAAATGTCTATATTTTAGAGGCAAGTAAACAATATTATTATACATTAGGCTTATATTACATTAGCCTTGAAAGATTTAAAAACTTTCAAATGAAGGGACTAAAAATTTAAATTCAAAAGATGGTGTCATAAATTAATTAGATAAAAAAAATACATAATTAATAAGAAAAAGTCTAATAATGCCAAATAAATTTTTTTTAAAAAGTATTATATCATCACAATCTTCCTTTATTTATATATAAAAGATTAGTTAATAATTAATAATTAATAACTAAAAGATAACATACAAATGCAAATTTTATCTTTCATTCAATTACTTTATCCATTTCATTAACTTGTAATTCCATTAGAATCAACCAAACGTATCTTTTATCAAATTATCTCGTCCATTTCATTCTTCCGTTACAATCAACCAAACATATCTTTCTTTTGAAAGGTGAATTTAGCTTGAAACTTCGTGTCGCGATTTGACAGCGGAAGACCTAGCATACGTTGTATTAACCGGGTCCGCGCTAGAGAGCTCACTCGAAGTAAAAACATCTATTTCAAATACCTGATGGAGAGAAACCCCATACTAATCTGTCTGAAAATACGACAATTAATAAGGGTAAACCCTGACCTCTCATACTTGAACCTAGATATACGAGAACCAAGCCCTCATAAAGGACTTTTTTTGTCCTTCCCATGACTTGAATACAACTATTGAATGAAAAATGGTCATTAAACCATTGAACTAATGCTCAAGGACAACCAAACATATCCAGCCCCTTTAATTTTTTTTTTAATCAAAAAAGTTTAATTTATTTGGTACTTTGATAAGTTTAAAAATGTATTAACACTAACATTTATAGCCCATATCCCATTTCGCAGCCTAATGCCCTAATTGCTTAAGCCAACCCATCGCAAGTCCAAACATTTAATTTTTGATCCATCCTTTTTAGGCCTTTTCTTGCCTACGTCATCAAGTCGTCAATTGCATAGATGATAGAAGAAAGAAAAGAAACTTTACTTATTTGTTTATCACCATGACACCATCCCTCCACCATTCTCCGGCCAGCCACCCTACGGTATGTTGTTTATCACTAGCAATTGAATTAGTTTTGTTATCATTTTGCTCTAAATCCCTAAATATATTGCTGTAATTTTGTGTTGACTCCTTATTCCTTGGTTATTTACATAGATAGAGAAATTGCTGAAAAAATTGATTCCATATCTATAGTCGGCGAGCTCAAAGAGTTTAAAGGTCGTCGGCTGAGATGTTAAATTTACTATCAGGTACTCACCTTTTTTCCCGGTATATTCATTAGTAATTTAGTTCTTTGTTTGTTTAAAAACTATTTGTTTTTTTCTTTTCTTTTTTTTTTGTTAGAACGGTAATTTGAATTATTGAAGAAAACTTAGATTTCTAGTGTTATTATTATAATACTTGAAATATAGTGATAGAAAAAAATGTTTAGGTCCTATGCTTTTACTTAACTTCAAGATCTGCCACTAATGGAAAGTTTCGGTTGAGATGTAGACAAACTTACCCCTACCAAAGGTAGATAGGCTGCTTCCATGCTCAACCAAAGGTAGCAAAGGACCTCTGGTTTTGCTGGGCATGAGGATCGCGCCCTTGACCTCTGTTTCCAAAGACAAGATCTCCAACCACTTGATCCAGCCCAGTTGGTATTCGATTGAACTAAGTCACCAATTGAAATTATTCAGGATTAATGTTTTCAATATTAGTTTGGTACATGCCCTCAATTTCTTGATTGCCTAAATTTTATGGTAGAATTACCTTATACTTTGATGAAGAAATCATGATAGGCAAACATTACCATAAGCTACCTATATGCATGATAGATAAAAGGAGGCCGTCATTAAATAAGAATAAATACATTAGATTTAGGCTCGAGATTTGAACAAAACACAAATACTCCCCACGAGGCAACCCGTGAACTTTGCATTTAAGTAATTTAGTAATAATAAACTCAACTTGTTCCAACTTAAAAATTCTTTAAACCATTATAGTGCATGATTATCTTTGATTGGATATTAAGTATGAATGATTGAGTGAGTGTAGGATTGGGCCAAACCAGTTTCGGATTGGTTTACTTGGTCCAGACTGTTGGTTTTGTGCTGCAGTTAGAGAGTGATCTGCTGCTAGGCTCAATGTATGTAATTTAATGTATGTATGTTGGTTTTGGGCTTCCTTTTTTTTTATGTATATTGCAAAACAAAAAAGATCTTTGCCTATTATATGTTTTGAACTTGTTGGATAGCAGAGAGTATTAGCTATACGATAATCGGTTCGTATTCCGGGTTGGCCGGTCGGACCGAGTTTTTCTGCGTTTGGACCGGACCGGACCTAGACCAAAATCAGGGGAAAATATGTATCTAAGACTGGATCTTTTAGGCGGGTTCAGTTTTCCGATTCGGTCATTCGGGCTGGTAGTGCACAACACCTGCAATGTCTAGAGCACAACATGCATCAAGAATGGAGGGCATAATGTTTTGATATGCATGGCATGACACAACGATAATATTTGATGTAGAATATGCAAACAAGACACGTAGGTCAACTACCGACGTGCAATCTAAGTTATGGAAATATATGCTAGTTGCAACATGTACCGGGAAACTTGGAAAATGGTAGTTTTAAGTCCACATGACGTGCACATTGAAGTCTAAGGAAAGTCTGATCTCTTGGTGGATAATTGTTTTTTAATATAAATACAGATGTACAATGCTAATGATTGGAACTTTATATTGCATTGTGGAATAGTGAAATATTCATTTGAAAATTAAATTTTTTGTGAAAACTAGAAAACTGACCAAAACACACTGTGATCTGAATTTAACACAATGTGTTTTTATAAAACACAATGTGTTTTTATTGTGTAACCTAAAATACGTTGTGTTAAGTTTTAAATCACGGTGTGTTTTTGATAGCGTTGTAAATCGGAAAATTGTTCAAACACATTGTGATATGAACTTAACACATTGTGTTTTCGAAAAACATATTAAAAACACATTGTGTTAAATTCAGATCACAGTGTTTTTTGGCAATTTTCTAGTTTTCACGAAAATTTTAGTTTTCAAATGATCAAAACCCTTGTGGAATATAGTCATTAGTTATCTCTCCATCATTGGTAATTATAGAAAAATTTAGTTGATGGTTGATTTGCCTGTCAACATAGATTCTCTGATTTTGAATAAGAATCTGGTAACATACCCCGTCAACGGTCTTTTATCCGAATTTGACTTTTAATGAATGACGTCTTCCAAATTTTGTGGAGGTTCATTTTACACTTTTACTTAGGTAACAACACATGATAAATGTGGTCAGAAACCGAGCATGTCAATTTCAATTTTCACGTTTTATTCGATTCAATTTAGTATACTAAATTTTTCAACAGTTTAGGAAAGTCTTTAAAATCTAGATTCGTATGTCACTAGATTCGTATGTCAACAGTTTAGGCTAATTAGTTTAGCAACATTTTTGAATACACATTTGATTGTATGTCACTAGATTCGTATCTTGAACTAGAGTCATACTTGGGAAGCATATCGGCCATTGATGTCGTTTATTTTTAGATTATATAAGTGATAAGTAGATTGCTAATCGAAATTCTGCAACGCTTAATCAGAATCAAATTATGACGTATGGACTTTTAATTATAGGATAAACATTATTGCCATCCAAGAATTTGAAGTTTTTCTTAAATTTTGATGGGCACGCAGTGAACTTGATAAAATTTCAGCGGGAAAACATTAGCTTTCTTGATATGTTGTGATCGAAACTTGCAAATATTTTATAATGTAGTTTTCGTGACAGGCTTTACCCCATGCTGTTCATATGTTTATGTCAAATATATATTATCGTTCTATAACGTCATGCTATTATAACGTCACACCCTCCATTATTGTTGCACGTGTTTGCAACGTATTTACGATTCTCTTTATGACTTAAGGTAAACATAGTATATAGATTACTGTTAGCTTCCTTGTCTCTCCATCATTTATTATTTTAAAATCTCATCTTAATGGCTGATTTGTTTCCCAACTATAATTCTTTGAAAAATTGTGCGGACTGTATGTTTTTACGATCCATTGGTGTTTACTTATTTTGGCCACGACATTTTTTTTCCACTATACCTGGCTCTGGGAACACTGATTTGCCAAATCACCAAAAGCTGGTGGTGGCAACACTGGGCTTTGCTTACGGAACATACAAAAGGTATATATATATATATGTATGCATCTATTTATATTGTTCAAAGACTAGTGGTATCCCCAGTCTTCTATACGTAGCTTGCTGTATCGAAAGTAAGGTCCGGTGTTGGTACCATTAGGTTGATCCAAACAAAGTTAATGAAACACATCAAAGGCCGACGTTAGGAACACTGAGTTATCCATGTACTCTACATACACACATCTGTAACATCTTTGCGTTCTGCGGATCACTTAAGCTAAGCCCAATGTTGCCACCACCGGCTTTGGTGATATGGCAAAACCCGACATTCCCAACTCCGAGTATACTGGTTCTACTAAGTTTCATCGACAAAATACATGAAACACCAATGAATCGAAAAACTTACAGTCTGTAAAATTTTTTCATGGTTTTCTTGTTCCAAATAAGAATCTAGCAATATACACCATCAAAGCTTTGAAAGCTCCCCAAATTCGAATATGTCACTACACTTATGCACCATTAATAATCTATCTCATCTTTAATTGACACTCGTAGGTAGAAGATGCGCATGTGAAACTAAATCTAAACATTCTGTTTGTACAATTCATTTTGTATAAACAAGTTTTACAATAGCCTAATAGGAATTAATGGAAACTGATACTCGTTTGTAATTTGTGTTTACCATAGGTCTGACAGGAATTTGTAGGAGGACACAATGCAAAGGATGTAGACATGATCAAAATTATCATTGTAACGCACAACGTGCAGCATCTGGAGTTTTGATATGGAGTTTAGATGGAGGATTTGATGTTTCGTACGGATGGTATGATATTTAACATAGAACACGTGCGCAACACACGTAGGTCAACACGTGGTGTTATAACGAGATAGTTGCAACTTACATTATGTATTGGGAAAACATGAACATTTTGGTTATTGAATACACATTGTGTACATCGAGATTTAGGGAAAATCTGATTTTGGTGGACAATTATATGTATACTATAGTTATAAGTCCCATACCTCATAATCCGTGTAATGGATATACCAACTTATGTAGCATCTATGTTGTTTTGTTTACTGGCTTTTCATTTCTACGTACAATCGTTCACTGCTATTAGGTTCACAATCTTTATCTACTTTTGTATTCATTCATTTTATTTTTCTTATCACAGCAAAGAGCAACCATGGAGACTTGTATCATAACTTTTTAAGATAGCGTAAAATATTAATAATAATAAAAAGACTTCATTAGATATGGTAAACAGATTAATGAATAACACTTCACATTAAGAGGACTAAGACCCATAACACTTAACAAATTAAGGATTACACTGCTTATTAAGAAACATGACATCTAATAAAGGATTACACTAATAAAGAAAAACGACACTTTGAGAGTCGAGTAGACCCGTATCCCGGGATACCCTAGCTAGCTATAGAGTAGTTATGCTTGCTTCCACAGAATCCACACCCATTACTCTTCACCCTCCGGCGGGGGAATCAAATTTAGGTCAGGCAACTCTTGCCTTCTTGATGTGCTTCCCCTTCCGTTTGTTGCAACTAGCACGGATGAGGCTAAAGCCCTGACCACCCTTTCGGCAGCTACTTCTCGATCCTTGTAGGTATGCCAGCGCAAATGCCCATTAAGGGCTTTTTCATGATACATTTCCTTTCCACATACTGGGCATATAGCAGAAGACTTTGTGACGGGTTGGCTGCTTGAACTAGGCCAAGCAATGGATAGCGCTAAAAAGGGTTGTGGGGAAGGTGTTACTGTGGGTGGTGGGGGTGGGGTTTCGGCGCCTGGGGCTCTTGGTGGCGCAGATCCCCGGCCACCAACAGGCCAATAGTTTTGTGTGTTATTGTTTCTGTTACCGTCTTGTTCAGCCATTGGTTTGTAACTTTGTGTTTTTTTTTCTTAGGAATAACTTACAAATTGGTTAGATGGGATTGATTTGTGTAATACTTAAGACCTACTAAACTCACATTCTTACCCAAAAATAGATTCAATGAAAGTAAACAGAACTAAATGGTATACGCTTTATATATGGCATGGAATGATCAAAATCATGTACACTGTGACCCAAAAGCAACAAAAATATGACGTGAATAATTCATGATAACTCTCTTTGATGTTCCATGTGATCTCTCATTTGATAAAATTAAAGTTAATTAGTTATATAACTACTAACTTTTTTTCCAAATATAAGCCATCGTATCATTCAATATTAGCTGTACGTCTAGAGGTGGTTAATTCTTAAAAAGAATTTAAAGTTTGAAACCACAGGCATTTAAAATATCAAATATGAACGACCTTATCTATTATGCCACTAATTAAATTAAATTTAACTACTACGAGTACATATTAGGGGTGGAAAAGTAGATTTTACCCCGACACACAATTCTATACCAAGTGGGCTAACTGATTCATTTTAATTTTGATTTTCCGCTAAGTTGCAAAAGGATTTTTTGTTTTCCTTGACACGTTTAACAAACTTACCACCATAATTTGGGAAGACAATTATACAGATCCAATGTATTTTGTTCATCAATTGGCTAAAAAATAAGAGGATTATGCATACTTAAGTTAATTTAATCAAAAGGGACACTACTACTGTTATGCATAGCATTTTTTTTTTTTTTTTTAATGTTTACCATAGCTTGTAAACTATGGTTAGCAAGTTCTAAGAAATAATATCTCTTCATTGGCATTATTTTTTTGATGTTAACCATAGCTCGCAAACTATTGTTAATGACTTTTGCTAGAAATAGGTCACATATTTGAATCATTTTCAATTCCATAGTGTGGTATTCAAAGACATATTCATTGCTAAGGTGATGTTTGTTTGAGACTTTATAAATTCAGTCATGATTTAATCAAAGATACTTAATCCATTAAGTTATCAAAAGTGTTTGCTTTTTGACTTAACAAACAAAAAACAATTGTATTGACTTAATCTATATAGACATTATTTATCCATTCAGTCACTTATTAATTCAATCACTTAATGGTTAAAAAAACAAATACGCCATAAATTGATCATTTGGGCAATGTTCAGTTGGATACAAAGAATCACAGCCTCGCGATTTCTACGACGTTCTAAATCTTTAACTAGAGATAGAGCATTAATAAACCACGGTTTAGAATAGGTAAAAAAGAAACTTAATTGGTTATCCAAGATTCCAGCATTACTTAAGGAAAAACGTTACATTAGAGATCACGACGTTTACCACTATAGAGATCCATTATAAAGTACTTTAATCATTTCATACTTCTCAGTTATCACATAGTTGTCACATTTTTTTTTCTACCTTTAATTTGTGAAAAAGTAAGTACGTAATACCTAATGGCGTCTACTATGTATTTTGGGCGTCAATAATATGACGGTATATGTAGGAAATTAAACTGTAAATAGTTTTACCTCTACATAAAGTTAAGAGACTCCTTATAGTATCTATCTACCTTTACTTTGAATGTGTTTAATTTTTACCCTTTTATAATTCGCTAAACCACCACCAACTTTTTATCAACATACCCCTTTCTCTTTCACTCTTTGTGTAATGGCACCCAAAAGATTTTTAACCAACAACAAAAATGGAGGTTTTTTGTATGAAAACATAATTCTATCTCTTTTTAATATTGGTTGTTCATGCTTTTATAACAACATCTGATATCCTAATGTGTAAAAAATTTCAATTGTAGATCAAAATTGTATGTCTGCAAATTTTGGTGTTCCATCTCCATATATGGAGCCTCCTCCAGAATACACTGCCATGATAAGCCGCGTATCAATATGCTCTTTAGTTAATATAGCTAGGAAATAACTCATTTTTCGGAATTACTACTTTTGTTTTTGTACTCATGCAACTACTATTTATGTCTGCGGCCGGTCTGCCTAATATCCAGAGGGATTCAGGGACGCATTTGAAGAGGTTAAGCAAAACTATTGCAAACAAAAAGAAATGGAAATGAAGATGGATCTGAAGGATGCCGGTGATGAGGGACGTATAGCCAATCTAATGCAATGCCACAGACGATAAAGGAACATTGTTTTTGAAAGAAGTTGCATATGAGTATATGACTAAGACGTGTTTATCGTGTAGACATTTTCCTGTTTGTTCAACGTGCGAAAAGAAGTCCCTATGATGCCCTATCTGTGGTACCACCAAAGTTTCCAGTTCCAGTGATTGATATGGCCTTAATTAGTTGTTTTTCAACATTAAGTGATTGATAATCAAAATAGAGTTGAAACAGGTTATCCTAACTAAGCCTAACGACGACAAAAAAAATATACATAAAAATTAGAAAGGGTACATCAGATGATGAGAAATTAAGCAATAACACCAAATTTAGCTTCTTATCTGAAATACAGGCATAATTATGAGGATTACTAAATCACTTATTCAATCTAAATTTACCTTCTTAATTAGACTGAGTACTATTGATCCAAGATTAAATACAAACGTTATTGTAAATCACTTATTCAATCTAAATTTACCTTAATAAATCATAATAATTAGATTTAGTACTTTTTGGACCTTAATTACTAATTATCAAAATCTAGCTTTTTACTAGATAGATGTTTTTTTTCTTAAAAACTAGAAGCTTGAAGCTCCTAAAATCTTGTCACCAACAAAATTTAGATTCGAATAAACCAGCACAGACAAATGTTAAAAGATCGTTAATCTTTTCAGCAATTCAGCTGGCAGCAAACAAAGGAGCACGAAAAATAAATAAATTTAAAAAAAACAAATCAACAATGTCAAATTAAATGCCTCATGTAATACAGCATGAAGAAATAAATTAGCTAGTAGACTGATCAAGCAAACTACATGATGGCGACGCAGTATCCGTTGCCACTTTTAGAGCTTCAAATTTGTAATCAAGATATGTTATCATAATGGATGGCTCACGTTGCGCGCTACCGGCCAAACGAGACAGTCAATGTATTGAGCAACTCTGGTTATTGAGTGATCAAATGGTTTCATACCCTTAAACAGTTTAGGTGCGGCTGCCTTTGGATCGTACAGAGCTAGACGAAGATCATTTTCAAAAATAAACTTACCGTTCAAAGTGAATCCAATCGGATAAATATTGCCACTAAACCCGGATAACACATGTAGTTTCATCCACGAACTAGCCACCTTATACTTATCCATCACCCACACCTCACAATCACCATTGTAGATGCTGGATATCACACAAAGCTTTCGGGACAAAACTCCCAAAGCATTACTCCTTCCTCGATTGCTTTGGATAGAGTCTGGAAGCAATATCTCACTAAAAGTTTCAAGATTCGAATCAAATGCTATTATTGTTTCAAGCATGTACTTCGTATCAACATAAGAATGCCAATGAACATCTCCATCATATCCATCCACATAAACTTCATCGAGGTTGCGAAATGATGTAATATGGGATGGAAACCTTTCTGTGATGGATTCCCATGAGTCCTTTCGCATGCTATACACCTCTACGGGAAGAAGTTTTTCAATCATATCATCCAAACTATCAAAACTGTATGTTATCTTAACAACTTTATAATCACAAGTTATGGGATCCGATAGTATACATACGATAACATAGTACACATACGATGCCAAAGGAATAATATCTATCCAAGGGACAACCTTTCAAGTTACCAAAGGGTACCCTTTCAAATCACCAAAAGTCACTCTTTCGAGTTATGAAAGGACACCCTTTCAAATCACCAAAGGACACCCTTTTGAATCACCAAGGGAAACCCTTTCAAATCACCAAGGGTCATCTTTATCACTATAAATAGTAACTCAAATCATAAAGAAAGAACAGAAGAAGTTTTCACATAGAACTCTCTACACTCCAATTCTCTCTAAAGAATAAAACTCTCTTATCATCATCTAGCAAATATAACTAAAACATAGATCATCATCATAGGATCGGATGGTGTAAAACCGTATACATAATACGAGTTACCAGTAGGGAATCGTCACCCAAATATCCTAATTTTCCTCACACTTTCCCATGCTAGGTGGCATGGGATCCGTATAAACCCCATTCTTTTGTATAATGATATTAGATTGCATATTCCTAATAAGTTTATGTTAATCGACGTATCATCATTTGGCGCCATCCGTGGGACCGAAACTTTGGTTCTTCCTTTTACAAAGAAAGTCAAAGAAATCCACATTACTCCCTCGCTAGTAACAAGTAAGAAATGGCTGACAGTAACTCTGATCAAAACACTAATAATCATAAAACAAACAATCTTGACACCCCTAACATTGAGCCTGCATTAACTCATCAAACCTCAGGAAAACCTAGCAACATAGCCACACAACTAGACCCGAATGAACCTTTGATGCAATTGATAGTTTGAAATCTTGATCGGATTAACGATCTGATGGACGCTATGTACACTACTTTTGTTCAAAAAGGAACAAACATTTCACCTCAACCCTTGCCTGCCGATGTCGATCCATTAGTCATAGAACCATGCATGGAACTCTGGCATAAATGACATGGTACTAGGAAAAAGCAAAGATATCTTGGTTATTAAAAGTGACAGTATGGAATAAGTCAGAGCTTGTACCACGACTAGAGTCGCTACACCCACAAGAGGAAAACTAGCATTAGATACTGACTTTTATCACAAGCCTTTCACGTTTGGGGAACGAGATAGGGATGTGCAAGACTTGGTAGCTTCATCTTTCACTAACCGAATTCGTGACTATAACATGCCCGACGGGCTAAAGGTTCCAACCAATCTACGAGCATATGATGGGACAACAGATCCCGATGATCATCTCACAGTTTTCATGGGAACAATGAGCGTGCACACACTACTAGAGCCAACATGGTGTAGGTTGTTTCACATCACACTATGCGGGACAACGAGATTCTGGTATGATAACCTCGCACCTGGGCATCGATGGCTTCCTCCATTTAAGAGACAAACTCAAGGCAAACTTTCTACAACAACGAAGATTTCATAAAACTCAAGCAGAAACCCTTGGTATAAGACAATGACCAGACGAGTCGCTAAGCACATAAACATAACACATGGTGGAACAGATGCTATAGTATGTAGAGCTTTGATTAGTGGTTTACACTCTAGAAGACTATTCAAAGACCTCATTTCACGACCACCAACATCCTTAGAAGATTTGTTTACTCAAACCCACAACTTCATACAAACGGAAGACGCCAATAACGAATAACGACTTCGTGATCCTTGAATTTCAAGACACGAGGTAATAACATATCTAAGAGACAATCATCATTGATAACTGCTCTTAGGGCATTACTGTTCTTGCCCAAATAAATAAGAGAGTGAAATTACTTACTAAAGGAAACGCATCTGCAATATAATTTATTGCTTAAATAATATATCCCTAGGAATATATTATTATACGTCGACAATGCATGCAAATATCCCGCCATTAGATGGATGAAATATCACGAAAATACACAAAGGGCGTATTAATGAAAATAGTTAATTATACACAAATAGTGTATAAACATAAAATATCACGAAAATACACGAAAGATGTATTAATGTGAGAAAATTATATTATACACGGATAATGTATAAACTGAAATATCATAAAAATACACAAAAGATGTATTAACGCGAAAAAAGAAAATTATACACGGATAGTGTGTAAACATGAAATATCATGGAAATATACGAAAGATGTACAAAAGCGAAAAATCAAATTATACATGGATAGTGTATAAACATAAAATATTGTGAAAATACATGAAAGATGTATTAATGCGAGAAAATTATATTATACACGGATAGTGTATAAACCTAAAATATCATGAAAATACACGAAAGATGTATTAACACGAAAAAAGGAAATTATACATGGATAGTGTATAAACATGAAATATCATGAAAATACACAGAATATATGAAATTTATACATGGGTAGTGTATAAATAGAAAATATCGTGGAATACTGTAACATTCGTGACTTTTGACCTTATTTGACTTGTAAATAAACGTGGTAAAATGTGAATGATTTCGTGAATTTATATGAATTATGGAACGGTTTGACGTGTTTTGACATAACGTTGAGTTAAATGGGGCAACGGGTTCGTTTTAGCGTTTAAGTGGTTAACGTTTAGCTATTTGTCAGAATTAGCGGAGCGGGAGCCCAAAAATGGACTCCCTAGGCCGGCCCCCAATCAACACCCACACTCACTCATCCATTCATTTTCACTTTACCAAACTTCAACTCTTTCTCTTCTCCATCCTCCTCTTTTCTATCTATCACCTAAAATTCTTCATAAATACATAACAAATTCTTGGATTTCCTATTGTTGTGAGTAAATTAACAAGAACCAACAATAATCATAATGATAATCATCTTGGTGTATGAATTTTGGGTATTTTTGGTGCTCATTCTTCTTCAAAAACTCCAAACCTGAATTTGAACTCTTGAGGCGTTTTGGTAAGTAAAACCTAACTAAATTTCTCCATCTTATGTCTTTAAACATATTTCCTAGTCGAATATTACGAGTTCTTGGTCGAATTCGGGTCAAAAACGGGTTGAATCAAATTTAGGGTTTCAAGATAAATGATTTGGGTCAAAACCGAATTAGACATGAAAATGATGTTATGGGTCGTAGATTTGAAGTGGGTTATGTTTGTTTAAGTTTAATTATGTCCCAAAACGAGTCTTGAAGTTTATCCTAGTCGATTTTGAGGTTAAAACGAGGTTTTTGTTGAAAATTAGGGTTTATGCCCGTTAGACTTAGCACGACCTCTGAGTGGCTGAGCACGGCCTCTGAGAGGCTTAGCACGGCCTTTGCTCTGCACAAGAGCCGTGCTCCACTGATCTACCGGATACTTTTTCATTTCCCATTTTGTTATATATTCAATCGACTTGTAACTTCAAGGAGAGTCTTATAACACCATTCTAAGGTCAACAATATTGTTTAAACTCAAATCTAAACACTTTGATTTTCATATCGATTATTGGTGCTAATTCGTTGAAACGTATTTGACCGAAACTCTTCCTTTTGTATCCAAACATTCTAGAATCACTTCTAATGTACCTTAGGGGATTGTGGCATCGTATAACTAGTTAGACCTTATCGTTTGGGATACATTGTGATGCTATGATGTTGACGTAATAGGTTTGTGTAGCTGTGCTCCCCGCTCACCCGCTTATTCTCTTTCTAGCGACTTCTAGAGGCCAAGGTGAGTTTCGTAACCTTCCCTACTCAATTGAGATTCGGGCTGAAAAGTGTACATCCTTGTTTGTTTATTGATTGATAGATTGATTGATTGTTCGATTGAAGTATAGACTTGGTGCTCGTTTGATTATGCTTGTGGTTATGAATGTTTGTTGAGATTAGGATAGTTGTACATACATGGAAGACGATGATGCATTTAAGTGGGAAGGCTGCGGGTGACCCTATATATAAGCATCAAAGGTTCTTTAAATGCAGAGTCGTACGAAGTGTAGGTACATGGTGTTTCAACAGTGGTTTGATCGTTATAAGTTCGTATCAAGGTTAAATGATCAATTATTGATCAGATCATGGTTATGGGATTGTTTATCGGTCCAATCAAGGATGTATGATTGTTTTGTGTTCATTTAGTTGTGAATCAAGGTTGTATGATCATTTGGCTAGTCTATCAAGGTTATGTGTTCGTTTTCTTTTTGAATCAAGGTTGTATGATTGTTTGGCTATGTTATCAAGGTTATGTGTTTGTTTGCTTGTGTATCAAGGTTGTATGATCGTTTGGCTAGTTTATCAAGGTTATGTGTTCGTTTGCTTTTTGAATCAAGGTTGTATGATTGTTTGGCTATGTTATCAAGGTTATGTGTTTGTTTGCTTGTGTATCAAGGTTGTATGATCGTTTGGCTAGTTTATCAAGGTTATGTGTTCGTTTGCTTTGTGAATCAAGGTTGTATGATCGTTTGGCTAGTTTATCAAGGTTATGTGTTTGTTTTCTTTGTAAATCAAGGTTGTATGAATGTTTGGCTATGTTATCAAGGTTATGTGTTCGATTGAATTGTAAATCAAGGTTGTATGATTGTTATGCGTTCGTATCAAGGTTATGTGGTTCATTAAATGATCCAATCAAGGTTTCAAGGCTTGGTGATCGTTTAACGATCCCAATTATGAGATCATTTAATGACCCAATCAAGGTTTCAAGGTTGTGTGATCGTTTATCGATCCAAATCAAGGTTTCAAGGTTATATGATCATTTAATGATCTAGTTATGTTCGTATCAAGGTTAAACGGTTGTTATCCTGAAACATGTTTCTAATACTTGTCCTTACGAACTCACCAACTTTATGTTGACGCATTTTAGTACACTTTTCAGGTAAGATGTATTGGAAGTTTCATTGCATGCTAGTTTGGACTTGGACCTTTTCATGGATCCGTGATTCATTATCCCGATTAAGGGTTATGTTCATGTATGAACCGATATTGGTATTCTTGGATGTTTTGTATGGATTATTGAATCCTATTTATGCATTTAGTTTTGCTCTACATAACTTCCATGTCGTGCTGTGCTATTGGTGTAACCCTCATGATTCCGCCTTGTTGGGGTGTTATAGAATGGTATCAGAGCCGTGGTTGTAGAGAATTAGGTGGATTGACCTAGACTATAGCCATTGCACCCACATCTTCATATTTAGCGTGCATGATAGGAAATTATGTGTGCAACGTGAATTGTATGGAACGTGTGGATTTGTTTGATCGGAGTTCGTAATAGTGTCGGGATACACCGTGAATTGTGGAATCGTTTTGATGGATGTTGATGTGTAGAATGTTGGAACCATTTAATGTTTGTCCCTAGCAAAGTGAAATGATGGCATTAGCGGAGTATGACACTCGATAACCCTAGAGGCGCCTGATCAACAAATCTATGGTTACCCTATGTCATATAAAGTTAGTGACCTCATGGATTGCGCATTGTGGATAAAGTATAGTAGGTAACCCGGTATGTTTGATGAGTGTTGGTTGGGTGGAGGGTTAACCGCTGGTACACCCTGTATACATACCTGACCAATACTTAGAGGACATAACGGAACCGAGTCCCGACATCCATTCGATATATTAATGGTGTGGAGGGTTAGCCGCTGGTACACCCTGTATACATACACCTTTAATGTATTGAATGTTGAAGTTAAGATTCGGACTATACTTTACCCGCCTTGTTATGACTTAACCCCCTTTATATATATATTTGTATGAGTTGGGTTGAAATTGTGGAATTGATTGAAATTGAATGAAGTGATGATGCTTTGCCTTGTTATATTTGAATTGGTACGTTGATTTGAATGATTTGGTCATGGTTGAATTGGAATTGTGTAATTAGCTAGAATGTAAATGAAATGATGATGACATAGTTATTGCCATGATAATATCCCCATAGAGATACATGTTCTTGTAATAGCTTAGGATAGTTAAATATTGGATTGTTTGTGATATGACAGTTGATAGCGAATGTTCATGTGCGAAATGTGAGAATTAACTTGGTAACCCAACATGTGTGTTCAAGGAATGATGGGTAGACTACGGAGAGCTAACATGAATTATAGACTCCAAAACGAGTGAGAGAATCCGGTTGAATCAAGGAAACCCAATGAAGTATGGGCGATGGAGGTGATCGTGGAGAGAGTAGTAATCGTAAAGGACGTGAGAGAATAGAGTGGGGTTGAGTATCAAAATGTGTCCCTCCAATCTTTGTGCCTTTCTTTGAATGCAATCCCGATCAGTGCTCAAAATCCCCCGAGGGCCCGAGGTACTTGTTATGAGTGTGGTAGTCATGAGCACCACCGAAATAAGTGCCCCAATCTTATCAACCAACAACAACTTGATTCTTGTGTACGAGCTTTTACAGTGATTACGGCCGAGACTCGTGTTGATCGTAAACGTCGTTGTAAATACTTTTCTTCTCAATGATCAATATACCGTTGTATTATTTGACTCCGGTACCAATTTTAATCCTGGTTCCAACGATTTTATGCCTTTGATTGATACTAACCTTAGCCCGTTGTCGTATTACTATGAACCTAAAATGGTAAATGGTGGGTTAACAAAAATTGACCATGTAGTTCGTGAATGTACTTTAGAATTATGTGACTATCCATTCCTCATAAATAGTAACTCAAATCATAAAGAAAGAACAGAAGAAGTTTTCACATAAAACTCTCTACACTCCAATTCTCTTTGAAGAATAAAACTCTCTTATCATCATCTAGCAAATATAACTAAAACATAGATCATCATCATAGGATCGGATGACGTAAAACCGTATACATAATACGAGTTATCATCAGGGAATCGTCACCCAAATATCCTAATCTTCCTCACACTTTCCCATCCTAGGTGGCATGGGATCCGTATAAACCCCATTCTTTTGTATAATGATATTAGATTGCATACTGCTAATAACTGTATGTTAATCGACGTATCATCAGGATCAAATCCAAACTGAAAAATAAAAGCATATTCTACTCTTCCAGTATGAGTTGTACATGGTGGGAGAGCTATTATGGCTGAGAGAGATGGGTTCGAGATATGAAGGGAATCAGGATCGAATACGTCATTAGCAAAGCATATGAAGCCGTTAACGGAGAACAGTATTGTTTCCAGGTGGGGGTTTGATTAGATAAGTGAGGTCTTCACTAGGAGATTCTGAGGGGTGGGCAGTAAATGGTTCCCTGTGTGAAAGATTTATATCGTAAATGACCAAAAGAACTTTGTCATTGGTATTGATTGAACGGTCGAGATGAGATTGGATAAAGGAGGGATGGGACAAGAGGGCATTCCAGGTTTTAGAGAGGGACCTCAGATATTAATATTATTATTAGTTGCTGATAATAAAGGCTTTTTTCCTACACGCTTAACAATTGTGGATGAACAAATACCCATACTTATAAATTATTGGTGGCTCCTAATGAATTAGGTTCGATATCTTAATTCAATAATAGCAAGAGTAAGTATATATTCTGGAAAGGAATCCTGTATATATGCATGTTATAGTAGAATCAATCAGGAGCCAAATCCATACAGTAAAAAAGATTTTATATAACTAAGAAAATTAATTAAGAATCATCGAACATATATGAAAGAATCAAATGTAAAACAGATTGATGAAAGTATAATAATAATTGAAATCAAACATTATCTAACTTGACAATATATACTAGCTTGTTTGTGAAGGGGGCCACGCAGAGGCGGTACCAGGAAAAATATCCAAAGGGGGCAAACTTAGAAAACTTATGAAAAAAAAATCTAAAAGGGGACAAAATGTTAAAAATCTAAAGAAATTTTTTTTAAATTTATGAAAAATTTAAAAATACATGACAAAATTTAAATTTAGAGGAGAGCATTGGACCCCCTTGCCCCCCTTTAGTACCGCCCCTGGGGCCACGCAAAGGGTTTGATCGAAGCAAACGAATTTAAATTTATACTCGTAATTCTTGATTGATATAGAAAAGCTGGGTGATTTGGTTTTGAGAAAATTACATTTTTGGTCTCTCAAGTTGGCAGGATTTTCAGTTATTGCCTTTAAGTGAATTAATTACAGAAAAAACCCTGAAGTTGGTCAATTTTTTCACTTTTTACTCTATGACTAACAGCTGTCTATTACCTCCGTTAAGTGAGGGGCAGATTCGTCAATTCATCATGATCCTTTCTTTTTATTCTTCCAAACTCAAACACAAACCCAAATATTGAAAAATACAACGGCCGGAAAACGAAATGTTAACTGAAAAACACACACCGAGCACACATACACACACTTCGAGTTCGGAAACAAGGGTTTTTGGATTCGGAATTGCTTGGACCGGGATCGGTTTTGGCTAGATTTTTGTTGGATTTGAAGTGCAATTGCTTTGTTTTGTCTTTCTTTTCGATTCAAACAAGTTTTTCCGGCGAGTCAAGTTTTTCTGGCGAAGTCTAGATCGGAGTTATTTTGTCTAGGGTTTATTCGCGATTGATTTATGAGTCCATTGCAACATGTTTCGTGTTCTAATTCGAAGATAACAAGAGATAAATCTAGATTTTAATTTTTCGATCATGATTTTCAAATTTCTGGTCGTCGTGAGTTCAGTGGACATTTCGTTTTCAGCAAAACCTAATGAATCTGGTTTGTGTTTGAGTGTGTGAAGAAGGGATCATGGTGAAATAACGAATCCGTCATTCACTTAACGGACCTAATAGACGGTTGTTAGTCATAGAGTTAAAAGTGAAAAACTTGACCAACTTTAGGGTTTTTTCTTTAATTAATTCACTTAAGAGCAATAGCTGAAAATCCTGCCAACTTAAGGAACCAAAAATGTAATTTTCTCTTTGGTTTTATAGTATCAATTAATTAATTAATTCCTCCGTTTAAAATTACGGTTCCCTTTGGCCCATTTAAGCCAATAAGCCCAATTGAAATTGTTAACCTTGCAATATTATCATCCAGGTCAAAATTGTGTGCGGCCCAAAGAAAATCTACAGTGTAAAAATACTTGATAAATACCTGGCGGTTGACAGCGGATAACAACCAGACATTAAGTTGAATGCGGGTTATAAATTTAACATCGTAATTGTTACCATCAGACCAAACAAAAATATGGTTAAACACTATATTTAAATCTTAAAACACAAATTTTGGTGACGAAATATAAAATTGTAATTTTCTTTAAAAGATAAAAATTAAAAATTAAAAACTTAAATGCTTGTATATTTAGGGTGACACTTGGATAATTCATTTAAGGAAATTGTCTTTTTGAAATTGAATATCTTGGGACTTATCTTGTTGGAGGTGTAGATTGAAACACCAATCCCTTGTATTGTATTGGTATTAACGAGGGAAAGTGTCCGCGCATTGCGGCGGTGAGATGGTAGGGGTGATAGGTCACAGGAGGTGATAAGTCATAGAGTGTGATAGCCAAACGCTTTATCGAATAACATCTCTAATGAAAGAGCATGAAATTTTAATAAAAGATGAATGAATAAATTAGATGAATAAAATGATTTATGGAGGAAAGAGAAAAAAATGAGTGGTTGAGATTTGAGGAGAGAGAAAAAAATGAGTGGTTGAGATTTAAAGTTATCATAGGTATATTAGCTAAGGATGTTTAAATTAGTGAATAAAAAAAGTGGTATCTACCAATAAACTAAAACAAGATTAATACTTTTTATGAACGACACTTGGCTCATTCTTTAGATGACATGTGTCCCTTTTAAGTTACCTTACAAATATCAAATACTTATATTTATTCAAATTCCTTATCAAATACTAATTAAACTCTAAGCTTTGAGCTATAGATACAGAATACATATTAACCCATGTGATCGATCGACATTAATAAATTACAGTCGACATTCTTCTTTTATCAAGAGTTAGAGCACTCACAGTCGACCTGTTCCTGTTCGTCCATGGTTCGTTCTTGCACCGAGGACGAGTGCACACGGTTAGGTGTGTCTCGTCCCGGTGCTCGTTCTCGGCACTTCGTCCCCCCATTAACGAACGGTTTTGGCTTTTTTTTTTTTTTAATTGGACGCTCCATTTAAAAAAAAACGAACGTTATTGCCAACGGTCATATTTGACCATGCATGCACTAGGAAACATGAATATGCACAAGCCTTCTTCTCCAACTATCACTATATATATACATATACTCCATATATCCGACCATTTCTATACATATACAAAACAACACCCATTTCTCCAAAACAACACCCATTTCTACCATACAAAATGTCTAGAAACTTTAGCAACCAACGGGGTGACGACTTCTATAACGCGGCGCTTAACTTCTCCCCCATTAACTCCTCCGCTCCATCTCAAGTATCTCACAACTCACCATCCACACCACAGTATCCACCCTACATACCATCACCAAACGATTATCAATACCAACAAAGGCTACACTATCAACAATGGTTATCCCAACAACAACAACCCTCAACCCAACCTCCACCACTAGTCGCGGTCCAACCACCACCACAGCCACCACCAGTCGCACCACAGCCACCACCAGTCGATATACCAGAGTCATCCATTCCAGAAAGGAAAGTTAAACGCATGGCGAGTCGCAAAAAGGGAGATGCAGTCGACCCACCCGAGACGAAGAAAGCTTGGACCGAGTTGGAGATGAAGATTTTGATCGAGTGTTGGCTCAATGCGTCTGAAGATCCAGACTTTAGGACCGATAGAAAGGGTGATATTTTTTGGGACACAGTGATGGAGAACTACAATGCACAAGTGGAATTTCAAAGAAGGAAGAATCAAATGACGTCAAAATGGAGGAATATTCGAGCCCAAGTTGCCAAGTTCAATGCCATTTATGCCAAGTACAATGATAACCGAATTAGTGGAGAAAACGACGCCCAAGTGATGGAAGAGGCGCGACAAGCCTACAAAGACGAAGTTGGAGCCGCGTTTAACATGTATGATTGTTGGTTACTTTTGAAGGATAAGCTGTTGATTCTCACGCCTTCCGCCGTTGATGTTTTGGGTCGTAACATGAAAAACCGAAGACCAGGAGTTGTGGATCTTGAAAGTGAAGATGATGTTCCTGCCTATGAACCCGTCAATCTTGGAACCGAAAACGAACTCTTCGGGCCCGACCCGTATGCGCGTCCATCTAAATCAAAGACTCCCCGCACTTTCACCTCTTCCAATGCAGGTTCAGCTCGCTCATCAGCATCAGACATCGCAGCACGACTAGAGAAGCATTGTAGCACCCGACAGGAGATTATGGAGTCCCAGAAGGAGTCACTAGCTTGGATACGCGAGGAAGAAACAAAAAGGACAATGTATTCGGCACCTTCTTTCATGGGAACGACCAAGTTGGACGAAGAGGAGAAGATGTTCATAAAGGACGCGAAGAAGAAGCTCATGGCAGATTATTCACCGTTGGTCCGAGGTCCTCACGGTGTTTAGATGGTTTTGTAGTTGGTTTAATATGTGATTTTAATTTTTATTATGTACCGAACAATTTCATTTTAATTTTCTAGTTTAATGTGTGTTGTAATTTTTTTTTCTAAGTTTTTTTATATATTTTGTTTAAATTTTATGAATGAAGTATGTTTTTTTAATTAATTGAATGATTTTTCTAAGTTTATATATATATATATATTGTATTTTTAGTTGTTTAAAAATAAATAAATGGTGAGTCCTAGACTAGTCCTTGGGTTGTGGGTGTTTTGAGGGATTAGTCCTTGGTTAGTCCCTGGGCTGATGTGGAGCTGATATGGTGCTGACAGGGACTAGTCCTTGAAGGATGAGTGCCTACGACTGTGAATGCTCTTATTGCACTAATTGTTTTGTCATGATGTAAGAACGATTTACATTAGATCGAAAAGCCAGAAATTGTACATGTATTTGGATTTCTAAACTTCTTTTTCCTTCCATTATATACTACATACATGTGTCAATTTTTCAAACTTTCATTACTTATATTATCTATATCTATATACTCCTTTATAAAGGAGATTGGCTCTAAGACATTCAGAACTTAAAATGTCCAAGCTACCCTTTAGCTTAAAATCTTCTCACGCTCTAAAAACTCCCACCTAGCAAACCATCCTCATTCGCTCCAAGAACCCTAATCCTCTCCTTCAAGGACGGAGCCAGAATTTTTTTTGTGAGGGGACAAATTTAAAAGTCTCTATTTATATTTATTAGACTCATCTTTGAGAGGAAAAAAATTTTTAAACAAAAATTAACTTTCACCGGAGAATTAAAAAAATGGACCCTTAAAATAATTTCGTCTGGGTGCCAGTTATGACTTGTGAGAACATCTATCTTTAACTTAAACATTGGTGTTTGCAATTTTAGAGCATGTGATAAATTTTGATACAATTACCCAAACAAATAAAACACTTTCTTCAACTTCTCTTTTTCTTCTTCGTTAAAAATCAAAATAACTGAAGATTTTTAATAGAAGATTTTATCTCAAAACTTATGCTTCCAACATAAGTAACATACTTCCAAAGAAGAGGCTTATGACAACGATGGTGACATTTGTATGTATAATGTATTTTTTGTTTATTATTATTATTTAGGAACAAAACTACAAATATACCTCTAAAAAATTACATTGTACCAAAATTGGAATGGGGGCAGTTGCCCACTCTGCCCCCATTGTAGAGCCGTCCCTGCTCTCCTTGATCTCTGGCCGTGCTTCCATCCCTCTTTCCGGCGATCAACCACCAACCGCAAATTCTACAATTCATTCCCATCTCTAAATATCTAAATCTGCACATATTTATATATCAGAGTCTTCTTTCTACACGATCTTTTAATTTTCTTAATTAATTATTTGTTCCAAATGTTGTATTTTATTTCTCTTTTTCCAGATTTGGGATCACCGCTATAGATTACCGCCGCCGCCATCAATTGGTTATTGATTTCTCTTTTTATTTATTTTTCAATATTTGGATAATTATAATTATTTTCGATTTATTATCTAAATCTTTTCATCAAGAGTTATAATTTTGTGATTAATATAGCTTTTTTAGTTTTTTTTCAATTGATATTAAATCTTTTTATGTGATACCGGTATTTTTTTTCTATAACATGCAGGATGGTATTTGATTATTGGTGTATACATTGATGCATCAATTGCTTCCAGGCGACTTATTTTTTACTGTATTTTTATTTTTGGTGTAATGTTTCATATCATCAATGGGTTTGAATTCTATAGTCTATCACATTATATGTCATTCAGATTAATACCATATATCGCTATTATTTTCTGGTGTTGAAAGTGTGTGGTTATGGTTTAGTGCACATCTGACCTATATGTAGCTTATTGATATCATTATCTCCTCTGAATTCAACTTCGTCGCTACCCGTCTCCCACATCCGACCATGACCACCATCACCATGAATTCCAGAAAACATCACCAATAATTTAAATTAAATTAAAACACGCTCTTTTATATGAATCTTGGATTTTTTATCTTCAAAGGTTTGAGGTATGTTTATTTATATTTATTCAATTATGCAGAATAATTAATTTTTCATTAATAGTGTTTTCTGTCTTATAGAGTATTTATCTCTGTTGTCTCCGTCAGTTCTGGCCACCGTTAACGGAAACATTATATCCCTTATTCGAGCTTTAAGGTAATCAGTTCTTTGTTATATATATACAAAATATAAATAAAATCACAATTTGTGTAATGAGCCAGACAAGTTATTGTTGAAGTGTGATCATGTTAAATAATAAACGCGTGTTCGGAAATAATTTAAGCCTACGGGGTCACACGAAAGGACACGGTAACTCTGTATTATTAATTAGTATATTAAAGTAATATATTAATTAATTAGATCACGAAATAATTATTTAAACTAAATTAAAGGATTAATTGTATTTAATTAATTAAAGAGGATGATTAAATCTGAATTTAAGATATTAGTGTTGGACCCTAATTATTCCCTATAAATAGAGGGCTTAATTCTAAGGGTTTGATACATTATTACAAACATAAGAAATTCTCCTCTTCTCCCTCTTTCTTAGTTCCGTCGAACTACAACATATCAAAGGGTTTTGGTTTGTATTTTTTCGAACATCATACATGAACCTACATAATTACTTAATGCTCATTAATTATCGTTTGGTTTTTGACGGGTTCGTTGCATTGAGATTTCGATATAAGGGAGATACACAAACAGGTTTGTGAGTTGTTGATTGGAGTACTAGCATACGGTATAGGGGTGTCTAGTGTGCGATCGTAGAGGGGTTTTACTTTAAACCCTACAATAATAATAATAATCTTATTATTAATAATTATATTGGAAGCTTTGCTTAAAGGTACACGTTTTGATTCTCTCTTTGTTAATTAATTTGATTGCATATATTTTTCGATTTCTTCCGTTGCGCTTACTCTTGATTATATGTTTATATATATGCTTATAATCTAACAGTGGCATCACGAGCCACATATGTAATCTATTAATTACCAAAATCAAAACTTGAAGGGGGGTTTAAGGGTTGGTTGATTTTAATTAATTGTTAAATAATTAAAAGGTTGTTTTCTTATTTTTAATTAATTAAAATTGGTTATTAATTAAATAAAATTAGGGTTTTTGTTTAATTAAAATTTAACCTAAATTCAATAGAGATTGAAACCCTCGAGCAAGTTTTGTATTGTGAATTGACATGATTTATGTGATGAATTGCATGATTACGTGTATCTTGATTATTTAAAGTCGTTAAATAATAGTAAAATCAAAAGAAATTCATGCAAAATTAATTGTGATTTTACTGAATATATAGATATAATTGTTAGATAATTGTGTGACTATGTGATCCAAGCATGATGATCCAATAATTAGGGTTAAATATTAGATAATTGTGTGACTATGTGAATTTTTCGTGTGATTTTTCTGGTTTGTGACAGTTCACTAAAACATTCATATCTTTTAATCGGTAATGAGTTAGAAGCCCAAATTCGGACTGTAGATTTTTGACTCATAGGGATACAACTTTGTAGTTCTGATTGAAAGCTTAATCGGACCAGAAACAGGCTTAAATTGGTCGTGAAGATGCTGGAAATTTCCAGTCAGCATGTTTTATGTGATTATGTGCTAATTGTTAGTTATTTTGTTTAAAGGCTTACACAATCAAGGTAACTTGATGCATGTGGTCCTCTTCTTCGGAAAGGGGAGCCGGGTTTAAACATATGCATGAACCATAGTGACCATGTTTAGGTGGCCTACCTTAACTTGTTATATGATTAAGTAGTTCGGAATTAGCAAATTTATTAATTTTTGTATTCTTTATAAGTTGTATAAAGGTGCTGCAAAAATTGTTTTGAAAATAAATTTGACTAACTATCGAAATAAAGATTTCATTAATAAAATTGGAGTCTTACAACCTTAAGATACACCGGCTCATCCATTTGAACAAACTCTAAGAGAGGTATAAGTCGGAGTGCGTTAGCCTTCTAAAAGGGCGGGTTTTTAATTGCGTCCATCGCAAACCTTTGCCCTTGCGCTTCTTTATGCGTTCAAATGGAGCTACCGAGCTCTCTTGTGTTGTTAAGACTATAAAAAAGGTTTTATTAAATATTATGTTATGAAGATTATGCATGAGTCTTCATACATAAACTTTTGATTTACATCAAATGCATTACCCTTTTAAAGTTAAGTCATTGCCACCCACATTGATTAGAACACTTGTCAGTGCTTTTTGCTCTGCGTGAAACCGTAGGCGAATTGTATCTTTTCAAGGTAGATTACCATTCGTTGTGAGATAGCGGTGGACTATCTACATGTTCTTAATTAGGCGATTTAAAATGAGTTAAGAGGTGAGATCCTTGACCCGTGGCATAAGATGGGACAAAACATGTTTACAAAATACTTAATACCCCTTTACAATGTTCTTGTAAGTCCCATAACTCTAAGAGTTGCATGAATGCAATTATCGTTTCACGATTACCTTTTGAATACCGTCATTTCTAGCAGATCAACTGATGAAATGATTGTATGTCAAGTTGGATCCTAGCCTTAGTGAAAGTAATTTGTTAGATGAATTTAACAAGGGTAAATTACATTTCTTAAGGATTAATTATCGAAAATACCGATAATTGAACTTTTGTCTGTTTTGTAATTGGCAACAAATCCTATACAAAACATACACCAATCAGCTTTCAGGTCGATGCTAGAAAGGGAAAGACTTTCTGGAACCAAACTTCAATGACTGGTTTCATGTCATTGATGAGCAGACACCGTTGTTCCGGGAGCGAATGTTTCAACTTGAAAGTTAGCTGCATACAATGCTCGTTACGATGGACACAATGAGGTTGCTTGTCTAATGTTGGGAAGCATGAATGTCGACCTTCCAAAACAATTTGAAAATTATTTTCCTCGTGATATGATTAACAAGCTCAAGTCTTTGTACGAAAAGCAAGCCGGGGTGGAGTTGTTCGACCTAGTTGATCAACTTCATGACTTGCGACACGAGCATGGAATATCGGTTAGTCCTCATGTACTCAAATAGAGGAGGTACTTTGGGCATTTGGAAAGGTTTCACTATGCTTAGCATTTGCCTATTACTATTGGCATGAACCTAAAAAGGGGACTTTTTTAGGATTTCGTGCGCAATTATAATATGCATAGCATGAGTAAAACTACAGCTAAACTTCATGCCATGTTAATTGAGTATGAGAAAGAGCTTCCAAGGAAATCTGCTACACCCCGAGTTCTTATGATCAAGGGGGAAAGGTTCAGAAAGCAAAACAACCGTAAGCTAAGGGCAAGATTTTTGGTAAGAGAGAACAAGTTGTGTTAGTCTCAAAACCTTAAAAGACCCTTTTGGAAAAAGGAGCATACGGCTAAAGTATCTAGCTGAATTGAATGCGAAGAAGAAGCAAGTTGGTTCGACCAGTGCTTTAGGTATCTTCAAAATTGAATTATATGTGTTGTTATACAAACAATAATTCAATAGTAAACGAGTCAAGTTTAACTTGGACTCTAACTATCTTTGACATTGTCATCTTGTTTAATTTTGTCAAGAAAGGCATTTAAATACTTCAAAGGGACGGTGTCTTACAATCAAATGATGAATCATTTTATAAATGCATGGTTTTCACATTATCATTAGCAAGAAACGCATTGGAAATCTTCATTATGAATAGATCTTACAATCAAATGATAAATGATTTGATAAAATGCGTGTTTTTGGGATTGTCGTTAGCAAGAAAAACTTTGAAAATCTTCATAATGAAGGGATCTTGAAATCAAATGATGAATTATCTGATAAAATGCGTTGTCATTAGCAAGAAATGCATACTTTAAATTGAAGGGAACTTAAAACCAAATGATGAATCATTTGACAAGAGATCATTAAATTGAATGATGAATCATTTGAAAAATGCATGCTTTGTGTTTTCGGCAAGATGACAAGAATACATTTTCCGCATAAAACCGGAGAGGGCTAAGAAACTACTTGGACTAATACTTTCGGATGTATGTAGCCCATTTAGACATGTGTCAAGGAAATGTACTAGCTACTTCATCATTTTTATGAATGATTTCAGTCATTATGGTTATGTTTATTAGCTTAAACATAAACATGAAGTTTTCAAAATATTCAAGGACTTTAAATATGAAGTAGGAAATCAACTCGGTAAAACCATCAAGATTCTTTGTTCGGATCGAGATGAAGAATACTTAAGCAAAAGTTTAAAGATCATCTAAAAGCTTTTGGATTTATCCAAGAGCTTACTCCTATATAAGGGTATACGTGAAAGGAGAAATCGAACCTTGTTGAACATGGTGAGATAAATGATGAATCTTAAGACTCTTTCATTTTATTTTGGATTATGCTCTAGAGATTGTTGCATGCATTCTCAATATGGTTCCAACCAAGAAGGTTGATAAGACACTGCATGAATGTGGTGTTAAGTGCATCTTAGTAGGACACCCAAAGGAAACAATGGGTTACTACTTCTACTTTCCTACCGAAAACACTGTCAAAGTATTTTTTGATTTGCTGAGTTCCTTGAAAGGAAACTCATATCTCAAGAGGACAGTGGGAGGATTGTTGAACTTGATGAGGCTCAAGAAGATGTGTCAACTTTTGAAAATACTAGAAATCTTCAACTTAGGGGGAAAATGTTCAAAGAGATGAATCTCTAGGTGAACTACAAGTTGAAGATAAAGCGATTCCAATTTGTAGGTCCTCAGGGACAATACATGCTCGTGAAAGATTAAATCTTATGGTTGAATATGAAGAACACGTATTAGGAGATTTGAATGAACCTCCTTATTTCAAAGCTGCATTATCAGATCTGGAATCTGACAAATGGCTTGAAGCTGCGAATGTGGAAATGAAATCCATGAAAGATAATCAAGTCTGAAGCTTGGTTGATCTTCCACCAAATGGTAGAACCGTTGGGTGTAAATGGATCTTCAAGAAGAAGACCGACATGGATGGAAATGTACACACCTATAAAGCTCGTCTTGTGGCGAAAGGTTATACTCAACTTTTTGGAGTTGATTATGAGGAAACCTTTTCTCCAGTTGCGGACATTAGAGCTATTAGGATCATCTTAGCCATAACAGCGTACTATGACTTTGAGATATGGCAAATGGATGTCAAAACCGCTTTCTTGAATGGTTTTCTAGACGAGGAAGTCTATATGGTACAACCAGAAGGTTTTGTCGATCCTAAATATCCCAACAAAGTATGCAAACTTCAAAGGTCCATTTATGGACTAAAGCAAGCATCAAGGAGTTGGAATAAAAGGTTTGATGAAGATATTAAAAAGTTTGATTTTGTTCAGAATCCTGATGAGCCATGTGTATATCGCAAAGCTAGTGGGAGTAATGTTACTTTCCTTGTCTTGTATGTCGATGACATATTGATAATAGGAAATCACATTCCAATGTTGAAAGACGTAAAATCTTATCTTGGAAAGTGTTCCTCTATGAAAGACTTGGGTGAAACAACATTTATTCTTGGAATCAAGATTTATAGAGATAGAAGTAAACGGTTGATTGGATTAAGTCAAAGTGCTTGCATAGTTAAGATCTTGAGGAGATTCAAGATGGAAAATTCTAAACGAGGGAATTTGCCTATGCAAGAAGGACTTAATTTATCTAGCAAGAACAGTGCTTCTACACCTGAAGAGGTGGAGCGTATGAAAAGAATTCCTTATGCTTCGGCGGTGGGTTCTATCATGTATGCGGTTAGATGCACTAGATCTGAAGTTGTGTTCGCTCAAAATATTGTTAGCCGATATCAGCAAAATCCCGGAGTGGATCAGTGAACTGCTGTAAAAAATATTCTTAAGTACATGCGGGCTACTAAAGAATTATTCTTGGTGTTTGGTTGAAATCCTAATCAAAATTCAAATGGTAATAGAATTTGTGATGTTGGATTTCATGACTGATGAAGATGTTTCAATAATATCAGTCGGGATACGTCTTCATTTTAAATGAAGACACAATGGAATGCTTTAAGCTAAAAGCAAACCACAGTTGCTATGTATGTGACAGAGTCTGAGTATATTGTCGTCTTAGAGAAGACGACATGAAGGTTGTCTAGATTAGAAAGTTTATTTTTGAGTTTTAACATGATAATCCTCAAATAACACACCTATGGATTTGTACTATGATAATTCGGGAGCAATTATCATTGCCAATGAACCTGGGGTTCAGAAAGGTACCAGACATTACCTGAGAAGATATCACTACGTTCATGAGCAAAGCGAATTGCGTGAAATCAAATTACTCAAAGTTCACACAGATTATAACTTAGCGAATCCTTTTACAAAGGTATTGTCAAAAGGAAAGGTCAATAAGTATGCCGTGGGCATAGGTTATTGCTAGTTATATCATGAAAATCTGTTGTTGGTATTTGGATAATGGGATGTTAAACAATTATTACTTTAATAAATGAATTTTTATACGCGGTATAAGTAATTTCATTTTATAATAAATATGTCCTATATTTGCATGTTTAGATCCATGAATATTAGTTAAATATTCTAAACGTCCATTGTCGATTAATTATATGGGAATATAATTAAAGTAAAACAATTGTGAGAGATTGGTGAAAATATTTAAGGGAATATTTTGAAGATGATGGAACGTACCAAACTCACATGATATTCAAAAGGTGAATATTGGACTTACCCCACATAACGAATTATCATTTTATGGATCGGCGTCATTAAATGAAATTCGTGAAATGGTTACTTTATTTATCCTTTGACTTGAGATACAAATGAGTTATGCATGTGTGGATTGCATTTCTTGATATAGTTCCTAACTGTCCTGGACAAGGTAGTAATAAAGGGTTATTTTCAGAAATGTTAAGAAACGACTTGGCCAGATACTTGTAGTCAATATAGGATTTGTTCCTTCAATTTGCAACTGAAGTATGATACCATTTGGGCCCCTCATTAATTAATTAAGATGTTTGTATGGCCATACCCAAATGAACTCAAGAGGAAGTCTTGACTAATTTGGTAATCTTGATTAATTGTAGAAATGAGAAACATAATCGTTAATTTATGAAATGACATTGATCCATATTCATAATTAACAATGGTATCTGAACAAAGGGATATTAAAGACTAAATCATTTCAAATTGGCAATTTAAGAATCTATTCTTAAATATTTCCGGGAGCATTGGCGTGTTGCTAGACGCTAACCAATGTTATTGCTTTTATAAATAACATGCTCAAGTGGGAGCTGTTGAAGTGTGATCATGTTAAATTATAAACGCATGTCCGGAAATAATTTAAGCCTACGAGGTCACACGAAAGGACACGATAACTCTATATTATTAATTAGTATATTAAAATAATATATCACTTAATTAGATCACGAAATGATTAATTAAACTAAATTAAAGGGTTAATTGTATTTAATTAATTAAAGAGGATGATTAAATGTGAAATTAGAAAATTAGTGTTGGACCCTAATTACCTAATGGGAGGGGCCGGTTTTGATAGGCTTTTTAGGGGCCTTGATTAACTTGGTCACCAAGTTATTAAACCCTAATTATTCCCTATAAATAGAGGGCTTAATTCTAAGGGTTTGATACATTATTACAAACATAAGAAATTCTCCTTTTCTCTCTCTTTCTTAGTTCGGTCGAACTACAACATATCAAAGGGTTTTGGTTTGTGTTTTTTCGAACATCATACATTAACCTACATAATTAATTAATGCTCATTAATTATGGTTTGGTTTTTGACGGCAACTAAGGTTTTGTTGCATTTAGATTTCGATACAAGGGAGATACACAAAGGGGTTTGTGAGTTTGTGATCGGGGTACTAGCATATGGTATAGGGGTGTCTAGTGTGCGATCGTAGAGGGGTTTTACTTTAAACCCTACAATAATAATAATCTTATTATTAATAATGTTTCGATTCTCTCTTTGTTAATTAATTTGATTGCATACATGTTTCGATTTCTTCCGTTGCGCTTACTCGTGATTATATGCTTATATATATGCTTATATTCAAACAGTTATTAGTGATATTGAACCAAAAGGGAATTTTCTTTTTTTGGTGGGAATTGGGTTTCTCTTGTAACATCCGTGACTTTTGACCCGTTTGACTATTTATGTAATGTGATTAGCGATATTAATGAAATGACGAGATTAAGTGAAGTTGTGAAAATTAAGACTAGTTATGCTTATCGGGTCGTGTGACCATGTGTTCGTTAATGTGAAACTAGATGATACGAGTCGATAAACATTTAGTTAGTGATTCAATTGAGTCAACCCATGGACTTAAACCATGACCCACAAGATTACCCAACCCCCCTCATTCATTCTATCCACTCACTCTCTAACTCTCTTACAAGAAAAACACACACAAACACTTATCTCCCTCCTTCTCATGAAATTCTTGCATCAAATAAGGTTAGTGGGTTAGATTAATCATAGAAACATCACCTCCCTTGTGAAATCTTCTTCATATCTCGAATTTGGAGTTTATAGTGCAAGGAAACTCACTCTTGTGGGTCAAACTCGGATTTGACTTTTGGAAGGTTATTTGGTAAGTCAAATTCATCTTAAATTCATCATTGTAGGTGTATAAATGTATTTTTAAGCTAAACCCATGAGCCTTGGTCGAATTTGAGTCCGAAAATGCATTAAAACGATTTAGGGTTATACTAGGGTTTTGGTTTGGGTTGAAATGATTTGGGAATGATTTTGATGTGATGGGTCGAAATTTTGGTATGGGTTAAGTGTAAGTAGGTGTAATAATGTTTAAGTATGCTTCAAAACAAGTCTCAAGCCTTTTCTAGTCGAATGGAAGGTCATAGTATGGGTTTTGGTTGTGTTTTGGGTGCATGAGCTCAAAAATCTATTGCTGAACTGATCTGGGCTGGAGTGCGACGCAGTGGCCAAGCTGCGACGCAGTGGGCTGAACTGGATGGGCCGCGACGCATCAGAAACGCACTGCGAAGCAGTTAAAACCACGGAATTTGAAACTGCGACGCAGTTTTCTTGATGCGACGCATTGGGACCCCTCCAGCCAAAATACTTTCCTAGCTTCTTTTCTAATGTCCTAGGATCGTCCCGACCTTTCCAGAATGTCCTTTTAAGACCTTATTGGTGCTCTGTACGCTGCAGACGAGCTGTTCAAAGTCACGAGTCATTTTGAACCTAAAACTAGACATTAACATAAACTATATAAGGGTATAACTTATGGTTGAGAACGAGGTGACCTTGGGACGACTTCATATGGATTTCAAAACTAATTTATGACCTATTTAATGACCATGCTGACTCTCGGGAGTCCTTCAAAGCCATAAACCAAAACTAAAACCTAGTTAGAAAGTCGTCTTGATGAATGATGCACGTTTTGTATACATCATTAGGTTGTGGGGGCGTGGAGCACATTAATCACTTATAATCTCATCTTAGTGTGATCTTAACTCCTTTTTCCAATCAAGGTGAGTTCGTATCCCCCTACTCTATTGAGATTCGGGCTGAAAAGTGTATATTGCGTGTTACTTGCTAAGTTTAGTTGTTGTTGATTTAACGTCGATTGATGGATGAATTGAATTGTTATGTGTGTGTTGGTATTGAGAATGTTATATTAAGATAGATGTACATTCATGGAAGTCGACTTCGTTTTCAAGGGGTTTGAGATGCGGAGGGTTAGCCGCTGGTACACCCTGTATACAAACATCAAGGACTCCTTGAAAACAAGCCCTCTTAAGTGAATGTGCGTATAGTTTGGTTAATTGGAATTGATGGTTGTTAGAATCGCATTGGTGATGGTCTCGCCCTTGAAATGATTTGGTTGATGATGAGACATTCATGACCCCGGGTATATAGACGTATATACACCGATGTTTTTGAGATGCCACATTGGTCATGGTGATGACATGTGAGTATCGTTGCATTGATGGCATGATGGCCCTACATATCATACGTATTTTGGTTTGGCATGCTTATCATTCGCGTCATGGCATTAGCATTGCATTTGTCTTTCTTTTACGCATAGTATGTTGTGATGCATTTGTTGGATGGCGTGTAAGATTACTTGTATGCGATGAATCGTTCTTGTTTTATGATATGTGGTTATTGTCGGTGGTTCCTCTTGGACCACCACTACGAACTCACCAACCTCGTGTTGACTTGTTAGTACATTTTCCGGTAATCTGGTGAACCAAGGACGTGATGTATGATCTTGTATAGCTTTTGGACTCGGGCATGGACTTCATGGATCAAGGATTCATTCGCCCACTTTTGATTAATGCTTAGGATCGATAGCCATCTCTAGAATTACCTTTTGTAAACTTTGATGGTCATTTGCTCCTTGTGCATTATTTGAATATTTGACTTGTTATGGATTCACCGAATTCAATTTTTTTCATTTAGTTGCCTACGATAATCCCTCCTTGTGCTATGTGATTTCCATAATATCTCGAGCCCTAGCTCGGGGTGTTACATCTCTGGTATTTGGTTAAGTCTTGATTGTTTTTTAGCTTTTTTACTTTGTGGGGAAACATGTGATGAAGAGTGATTATCATAATGTGAATGGTGCAAACGGTAATACAAAACTAAACATTTGTAGATGAACAAAAAATCAGACCTCATTCTAAACAAACGACACATTTGTAGTTGTGTTTAATAGGTTTATGTAGAGTATCCCTTTATTTAATTAATTAATAGTTCTTTGTAGGTTCCATCTTTTACAAAGTTCTCATTTTCTTATGACGAACTAAATCTTAAATAGTCTAAATGTCAACTACTATAGTGGTGCTGCACAATATATTCTTAAAACTCATTTTGATGTTACGGGTGCTGCACAAAACACACAATCATAATTTCTCACATTAAATTTGATTGAATTTTTTCATTTTAGAAATTTGATCAAATTTGTGCGAATTTGTGAAGTATATATATATATATATATATATATTCTCGCCCACTAATTATGCAGGGTAGGACATTATATGTGACAACGCAAAAGAGATATTAATAGATGAAAGCATAGTTTAAATATGAATTCTTTTCTCTTTCGCAATTTATCTCGCGAATTTAGCAATTTTGTATGGACCTCTAACTGTGCTGTCACTAAAAAGCCCGTGACCATCTGTGGTGACATTTATTGGCAGTTCTATCATTTTGCTGAACTTTTTCATATTGGAGGAAATGTATTATCCTTGCTATAGCTATCTTTATATGCTTCTTACATGACATCCTTTCATTTATATCATCTTTAACGTCATGGCAGTGTGCAGATACAAATTAATTGTTTATGGGAGATTATGTGAACTAAAGTTGGCTCGAGGTATTGTTATTAAGGTTTTTCAACTAGAATAGATTGGACATGAATCGTGTCTAACGAGCCGGTCAATGGCCTTAAAGAATCAGTAAGTAGTATTGTATGTGTTTCATAATAGATGTGCCATCGATTTGGCGAGTGGTTTCTCTACCTAAAAGGGATCTAATCCACTGGGATGAGTATGTCACACTGGTTGAAAGCTCCCTAAAAGTATATGTTAAATGGCCAATAATCAAAATAGATAATTGTATGCTGAAATAATGATTTACAAATTATTTATCATTAGTATAAAAATATACAACAAAAGGGCAATGGACCAATGGTTCAACCCGTTTCAAAACAGAACCACTTTTTGCCATCTAACCTTGCAATCTTGCATCTTGCCACCTCTATTACAAATACATGTATGTGAAGCATGAACATCATTATAGTTGTCTTTACTTTTAGTGTTTCTTATACTTTTCTTTATCGGATTTTTTATTTGAAACTGAGTTGGCCGTAAGATTAATTTTGCAGCACTAGATTGATATAGTTGGATCATTAGTACATTTTATTTTAATGGGACGAAGGTTGTGCTGACTTTGTTCCATCACTCACTATCACCATGTGCCATGGATTATGGAGGATGGAAGTCAAAGAAAGTTGTAGACTATTTCATGAGCCGATGTCTTTCGTCTTTTGTATGCTGACTACATGACTTACCGTTCTGGTACTTTTGATGCAGTGGTGTCTTTAATCAGTGTATGCATTGGATTTTTGCTGCTTACAGCCATGAACAAAGATTCCCCTCCAAACTTCTTTGTTAATTTTTTATCCACTTTAGTATTATTGTAATGAGAATTTAAATAAAAGAGTTGATACTGTGATAAAATGTGTATAATCTAAAGTGATAAATCTGAGATGAGTTCTTGTAGCATATTGACTAAAAAAAGTCAAACCCCATGAACAAAAATATGTCATTAGGCTGTGATGAGCTATGTAAAAAAAACAAAGTCACCATACTTACCATCTTTGACTAAAAACAAGTCATGACCATGTACAAACTAAAATTATAAGACTGAAATTGGAATAAAGGGTTGATGGCAGTCTGTTGGGAAATATATTGAAAACATATAAATATATTTTCTCAGCCATTACATGACATGTCATATTTTTTACTTACTATAGAAGGTAAAAGAAGAATGGAGCCAACTTTCACAGGTTTTCCAAAGCTTACATCTTAATGTAAAAAAAGAAAAGGGTGAGTGACCAAAGTGGTAAAAAAATGAAAAGTGAGAACTAATACAGTAATTTTTTAGATATCAGGGACAAGAAAGTAATTGGGAAGGTGATGATCACATTTGATGAGCCCAAGCCATAACTTCTTCTAGGCTCTAGACCGAAACTCTGTATCATTACCTATATGGTGTTAGTATTTTGGTAAGCACCAAAACTTATACAAACTCTCCCTAAAATGCAATAATAATATCAGCAGTTTAAGCATAATTGATGTATTGATCATAAACGATGTGAGATGATAGTAATACATTTTGATGTTATGATGTGTATTTGTATCTTTTGCTAGTATATATTCTTTTACAAGTTCATACACATCCATATTCAAGAAAGAAACTTTGAAGAAAAAGAATTTTTTGAGTTTGGTTTTGAAATCGGTTTAGGTTTCCCTCTCTATATATAACAAACTAACGGTATGTAAACAGAACTTTCATATACAGTCCCTATGTTTTAGAGTTTTTTGTAAAGGTGGCTTAAATTTTGAAATACTTATGCAAAAATATTTTGCAATATATGTTATCGGGATCGGATAAAGTGATAAACAATAAAACTAGACCCCACTACTAACATTCGTAATACCCCTATTCTTTTGTTGTTAACAATATATATTTAAAAATAAAATTGTACTTGGAATTTTTAATCATCTATCTGTTCATGGTTTAATGTATACAAAACAAATTTTATGCATTATACTAAATAGTTTTACTACATTAAAAAATTTGGTACAATCAGAATAGTATAATATTTGCACTTATTTTATTTTAAAGGAGATAGAAATCACAGCTGGTTTATTAATCCCTTAGCTAAAAGAGCGTTAAATTTGAATACTATGACGACGTGTTAAAGTATTAAGAGTGTAATGTTCTACATAACATTCATTCTAGCTTCATCAATTTTGTTTTTATTATTATCAAATAAAAGTTATAGTCAGAAAATACAATTAGTTTTATAAGTCAAAACTGTATCATATTGATACAAGTCATATATACATACAACTAACCTTAACTGTAATATTAACTATTTATGTCCTTGTTCATATGACTACGAGTTAGTACAATGGAAAGTTCTAAATGAGCATTTAGAATGTTTGTTAACATATACATAATTATTTATCACATCAAAAAAATAAATAAATAAATAAAATACATTCTTAATTGACTTAATGAGTTACGTTTTTTTTCTTTTCTTTCCTATATATTAAGCCTATTAACTCAAAAATAAACGGGCCGGTCTTAAATCTTTGCTCTGTTTAGATTTTCGGAAGCCATCAAAATCAAACACATACATAATCACTTGTTAGAACTAAACACTTAATCATCAATAAAATACTACGTATAAAAAAAAATCTTGTGGTTTCATCATCAATTCGTGAGCAAAATCAGTTTTTATGGTCTCGATATATTTCAAGCTCCATTTCAGCCATCATCATCATCAAAACAAATTTCTGTGAGTTAGTTTTATAATCCTCAAATTAATTAAGTTGTTTTATTGATAGTTTATCTTGACATATAATTATATAATTTTTGATTATCTCGTTCATTATTTTCATTCCATTTCCTTCATCCCCATCCCCTCACATTTCTAACATGTTTTTTAGTTTTCTAATTAGATCATGTTTTTAAAATTTTTATCTGTTTTCCAAAAAATAAAAACCCTTTTTGATTTTCTTGAAAGCTAGAAATGCAAAACTAGAATCTATTTTATACAACCAAACGGGCCTCCTAAGTTCTTGAATGCGCATTTGATAGCACTTCCATACCCCTTTAATATTTTATGTTTTGATTCTTTTGAATACGTCTTTATCAAAGGCGCAAGACTTGGTCAAAGTTACAAATGGCCCAAGTGATCAGAGGCTCAAATGGTAATTCAAGTGCGCGAGGTAGCTAGTCAAATGCGCAAAGACCTTCATTTCGTAACATGTCTTTACAACTTTCATCAGGGTCTCAAATTGATGTTATGTTAATAAATACTAAAAAGGGAATGATGTTCGTCAAATGGCTTAAATATCTCTAGAATCTTTTGATGTTTTTTCTTATCTTCCGGGCACAAAGTTAACTACTTGCAAAAAAAAGTTGCATTATCGGCGCTGGATTATCTCCTCTGCTGCTGTTGTTGTTGTTGTCATGGCATAAAAAACTGGAAGCCTTTGATTGACAGATTCATGCTAAAATTTATCGATTTGGAAGGCAAAGGCTTTATCTTTTAGTGGGAAGCTTACTCGTAACCAATCTGTGCTCGGAAAAGACCAAGACATGTTTCCTAAGATGTATGCACTTAGAAAGATCCAAAGGCTAGCTGCATGCAGTGTATTTCTATATAGAGGTAGCCTCCATGTTTATGGGAATAAGCCCTTATAAACTTATACAGTATATAATTCCAAAAGACATAGTAATGTTTAATGTGGTAAAGGCGTGCAACTTTTTTTCCGCTTCCTTTTGTTAACGACTTAACGTTCTACCAACACTTTTGCTCTTCAACCGATATTGTTGCTTTCTCTGCTATACGAACCTACCAAATAAAATCACATACACGTTTTACCATTAGAACACAATATGATCCAAATTGTCTATATATTAACAAGTAAATGTAACTTACTCAATAATATATCAGGAAATGAACTATAATTTGATAGCAATCTATTGTACTAAACTCAATGACAATTCTAGGAAAGTGACAATGGGTCAAATTCTTTCCAACTGCCAATTGCTGTGATATCCAGCCTCAACCCTTTATGGCTTTATGACAAATCTAATTTTATTTGTGTCCAAAGTAGGTGAAAAAAGTCAACTTTTTTCTAAAATGACCAGCACTCTGGTGGTGTATTGTTTAAGGAACCCTCTCACTAAGCCTCAACACTCTATTTGTATGACAATATGTTAACAACTCAATGAAAGTGAACTTACTCTAGAAAGGTAATTTGGGCCGGAGCTTGTTTTCCTTGAGAAAGTTAACTTAAGAAGATTCAGACAATAACAGAACTTCTAACATAAATTAGTACTAATTAATTATTAGAATATTATGAAGATAATCTTACCACCGATGTTTAGTCTCAACAATGCAAAAAGAGCAGCAGGAATATTTCCGGTTTGCCCATCTACTAAAACTTGGTTTTTGAAATTTGTGAGGGGGGTATGATCATATAAGAAGAAATTTGAGGACTGTGAATAAAAATGAATGTGAGGACCGAAAAGAGTGGTTGAGGGCAACTCAGATGTCTCAGAATACTGGATCTGAGAGCTGTGCATAAGAATGATGATGCTATGAGAACGAGGCAACCAGTTCCCAGGGACAATAATGACTTTTAACCATGTAAGCAAAAGTGGAACGTATAATTCATAGAAGCTGCCCTGTCGTTGCATCACAACCATCAACTGAGTATGCAGAGTTGAAGTCCTATGAGAGAATTAGACCCACTCGCACCTTTTTCTTTTTGTTTTTGGGATAACAGCTCTACATGTTGCCATACAAAATGCTTTTGACCGAGGCTTCCAAAGTACATGGTATTCAGGTTTCTAAAAATGGCCCATTTTTAGTCAGACTGGTTGGGTAGCTGGTCAAATGGATAATACGGGCCGAGTTGGGTTGACAGGTATCACTTTGATTCAGAAGAACCATGTCAGGCAGGTTGGGTAACGTCGTAACGGGTACTTTAATATGGGTCAGGGCAGGTACATGGATCACTTCTTGTCCAAATTTTATAAATAATAAATGTCTTAGCAATATAATTACAAAAATAGAAAAACATCATTTCAATCTGTTTTTGAACCAAAGGATTCAGGCGGTTTATAAATTTGTATACACTAAAAATGTAGCTTGGGTGACTTTTGACCCATTTCTCTTGCACTAAACTTGATAGTCTTACATATTTGGCCCGATAGATATATAAACATTACCGGAATACGTCCATTGATAAGTAAATGGGTACTCCACAATGGCCACCTCTATCATCAATATCCTATTGTATACAAAAGCCGAACAAACTACAAATCAAAAACGGAATTGATGTAAAGGTAGACCCTAAATTTGCTACCAATGAAATTAGATTTGAATAAACCAGGACAAATGTTAAAAGATCGTTAAGCTTTTTAGCAATTCAGCCGTCATCAATTAACAAAGGAGCACAAAAAATAAATAAATAAAACAAATCAACAATAACAAATTAATTAAAAGCCTCATGTAATACAGCATGAAGAAATAAACTAGCTAGTAGACTGATAGAGCAAATTACATGATGGCGTCCGAGCTAATTTGTTATCAAGAGATGCTATCACAATTGATGCTTCACGTTGCGTGCTACCGGCCAAACAAGACTGTCAATATACTGAGCAACTCTGGTTGATGAGTCAACTGGTTTCATAGCCTTAAACAGTTTAGATGCAGCTGTATTTGGATCATACAGAGCTAGATTAAGATCATGTCCTAAAAGGAACTTACCATTCAAAGTGAATCCAATCGGATCAATATTGCCACTAAACCCGGATAACACATGTAGTTTCATCCATGAGGTAGCCACCTTATACTTATCCATCACCCACACCTCACAATCACCATCTTCGATGCAGGAAATCACACAAAGCTTTCGGGACCAAACTCCCAAAGCATTACTCCTTCCTCGATTGCTTTGTATAGCGTCTGGAAGCAAAATCTCACTAAAAGTTTCAAGATTCAAATCAAATGCTATTATGGTTTCAAGCATGTAATTCGTATCAACATAACAATGCCAATGAACATGTCCATCATATCCATCCACATAAACTTCATTGAGGTTGCGAAAACATGTAATATGGGATGGAAACCTTTCTGTGATGGATTCCCATGAGTCCTTTCGCATACTATACACCTCTACGGGAAGAAACTCTTCAATCAAATTATCATTCATATCAAAACTGTATGCTATCTTAACAAGTTTATAATCACAAGTTTTGGGATCAAACCCGAACCGAAAAGAGGGTACGGGGTCGTATACACCAATATCAATATAGGGTGGGAGAGCTATTGTGGCTGAGAGAGAAGGGTTCCAGATGCGAAGGGAATGAATATGACAGTATGAGTAATATTTAATGTAGCATATCAAGCCATTAACCGACCCAATAACACTGTTGTATCCAGGTAAGGGTTTGATTAATTTAGTGAGGTCTTCACTAGGAGATCCTGAGGGGTGGGCGGTACACGGTTCCCTGTGTGAAAAATCTACATTGTAAAAGAAAACAAGAATTTCGTCGTTGGTTTTGATTGAACGGTCGAGATGAGATTGGATAAAGGAGGGATGGGACAAGAGGGCATTCCAGGTTTTAGAGAGGGATCTCATTTGAGCAAGCTGTTTTGCTGGTAATCGAATGAATATGTTGCTTAATAACACATCCTCGGGGATATTAGTCGCTAATAATAAAGGCTTTTTTGCTACACGCTTAATAATTGTGGACGATGTGGATGAACAAACCCTCATACTTATAAATTGTTGGCGGGTCCTGATGAATTAGGGTCGATATCTTAATTCAATAATAACAAGAGCAAGTAAGTATGAATATTCTGGAAAGCTAGGAATCCTAATGTACGCACACTAGCTTGCTTGTTTGTAAAACAGATTAATGTAAGTATAATAATAATTGAACATAATCTCAGTACGTACCTGGCAATATAAGTACACTTGCTTTTTGTGAAGGAGGAGGCCACGTAAAGGGTTTTGATCGAGAGCAAACGAATGTAATAAATTTATATTTTTATGATTGTTGGGTTCGTGGGTCTGGTTTTATAATTATTATAATATTAAATAAATACTAATAATCTGAGGATATCAAGGATAGCTATAGCTATACACTCTCCTGGCCTCCGTTTAAAATTACGTTTCCCACTTAAGCCCAACTCTAAATTTGTTAGGCTTTCAATCTTATCATCCAAATCAAAAATAAATTTTGTGATACCCAAAGATAATGTAAAAATATATACAGAATAATATATACAGAATATAAACATAGAATGTTTACAGGTTATCCAAGTATTCAAGCAAAAATTATGAATTAACAATGTTGACATATTCAAGCAATAATTATGAATAATTTTGAAGGCAAATACTTTATCTTAACCAATCTGTGCTCTGCAATCTTGGAAAATATAATTTTTCTCTTTTTAAGGCTACTCTACAGGCGATAAAAGAATTTTGGGTTTCTTTGGACAAAATGTTATCAACGGAAGGTCAAGGGGGTTGGGCGCGCTATTGACAGTCTACACACGATGAACATAAAAAGTTCCATGGGGCGGGTTGGGTAAAGCTTTATCCATTATATTCATCATAACAGTAACAATGTAGATGGTTTCCCTTCAAAGAAAAGCATTCCGGGTGTTTGGAAAGGCATTATGTTGGTCTGTTCTACTAAATCATGTGATACACTATTGTACCCAAGCCAAATACAATACCAAATTCCATCACATATTCCAAAAGACGTAGCAATGTCTAATGTTTCTGATACTAGATATACCAGCTAGGACTAAAACGCATAACACTGTTTAATGTTTCCGATACTAGATACCATACAAAGAGGTGGATAAATTTGAAATTTTGAAAGTGACAATGGGTTTACAATTTGACAGCAAATGATAACGGCTTAAGATGCAAGAAATCAAATAGTAACCGTTAGGAGTTTTGCCAATGTTAAATAAAGAAGAAACCTTTAAATCTCAATTCCAAATAAATCCTATCTAACCAAGCTTTGCCTAGATAACCCTTTTGAGGCTCAAACCCGTAATACATTGTTGCTGCAATGTTAGCGGACACAATGCTACAATAAATCAGAAGCTGTGGCACTCTAAAATGAAACTTGTATGTGAGTTTAAACCTCCGACATCAAATTCCATACAAATGCCTTGTCCAGCCCCAAAGAGGAATCCTTAATGGGTCAAATTCTAAACCGACTTGTCTATCCTTATTGCTGTGATATGCAGCTTCAGCCCTTTATGTTTTTAGGGGTCAAATTCCAAGAAAAATTGTCTGTAAACAGTTCATCATTTGTGTCAACCGGGCAAAATAGTTTAAGTAAAAGAAAAACAGGACATGTGAGTTGAAAATCACCCAAAATCTATATTTCAAGCCTGTAGCTTCCTGATATTCTTATTATTTTAATTACACTATTGTTGTTGCAAATCATTCAATAAGACCATTCGTAACCATTCAATCTTTCACCTACACTTTTTCCTGCCACATCCAGGGACGGAGCCAGAAATTTTTTTGTGAGGGGGCAAATTTAAAAGTCTTTTATTATATTTATTAAAGTCATCTTTGAGTGGAAAAATTTTTTTAAACAAAAATTAACTCTCACCGGAGAATTAGAAAAAATGGACCCTTAAAATAATTTCGTCTGGGTACCAGTTATGAGAACATCTATCTTTAACTTGAATATTGGTCTTTGCAATTTTAGAGCATGTGATAACGGAGAAGTTACGTTATATTAAACAACATAAATAAGTACATCGAAATCAATGATTTACAATTTAGCCTCTACATAAATTTTGACCTGACTATTATGATTACTATTATATAATAACTTGAAAATAAAATAACATTTTCACATACAACTATACTATTTATCAATGTATGATACAATTACCCAAACAAATAAAACACTTTCTTCAACTTCTCTTTTTCAACTTCGTTAAAAATCAAAATAACTTTGAGATTTTTACTTTACCAATAGAAGATTTTATGTCAAAACTAATGCTTCCAACATAAGTAGCATACTTTCAAAGAAGAGGCTTATGGCAACGATGATGACATTTGTATGTATAATGTATTTTCTGTTTATTATTATTATTATTTAGGAACAAAACTACAAATATATTTCTAAAAAATTACATTGTACCAAAATTCTCATTGACCCACTAATTTGTCATTTTCTAATAGGTGAATGCATTAGCCTAGCCATCTTCACCTTCATATTTAACCTATATGCCATAAAGCTTTCACCTCTTAACCTACCAATTTCACCTATAGTTTTCACCTACTTTTAAGAATGGTCTAATTAAAATCACCACTTCACTAGAATAAAAAAAACTAGGAGAACATCAAAATAACTTAATAAAGAAGAATAATCAAACCTGCTCGATCAATACTCGAGTTTAATACACCAATGCTACTTTGCGTACTCCGTATGCCTTTCCTTGCAAAGCTTCATCTTAATCTTCATTGTACTACTCTAAGCATAACTTGTGGCGTAATCTTTCTCTTATACATATGGACAAGATAACACTTTTTTCATATCCTCAAATTTAATAACTAAGTAATAGGATGATAACTAATTCAAGTAATGGTCCAATCTGTTAACAACTCGATGTAGGAACGCTGTTCACAAAACCAATATTATTACAAAACAGAATTAAGAGAAAACTTGAAAATTACAAAGACAAGTTAAGAATAAAAATTCCAGCAAACTAAACGGAAATAAAGAAACTAGAATTATTTTAGAATACCAGAAAAGAAAAATACATGTAAAACCTTGAGGATTTCTGTTCTACAGAGGTCCCTTAAACAAGAAAAATACATAATCATCCTCAGTGGCCTTTGTCGACGTTGTTAAGGCCCCAGCCCCTTGCGTGACGATACGGGCCAAACAAGACTGTCAATATACTGAGCAACTTTGGTTGGTGATTCAACTGGTCTGATAGCCTTAAAATGTTTAGATGCGGATGCATTTGGATCGTACAGAGCAAGATTATCATCATGTCTGAAAAGGAACTTACTGTTCAAAGTGAATCCAATCGGAACAATATCACCACTAAACCCGGATAACACATGTAGTTTTATCCAAGAACCAGCCACCTTACACTTATCCATCACCCACACCTCACAATCACCATCTTGGTAGTTGCAGGAAATCACACAAAGCTTTCGGGACCAAACTCCCAAAGCATTTCTTCGACTCCGGTTTCTATTCCTTTGTATAGAGTCTGGAAGCAATATCTCACTAAAAGTTTCAAGATTCAGATCATATGCCATTATGGTTTGAAGTGTCTTATCCGTATCAATAGAACAAAGCCAATGAACATGGCCATCATATCCATCCACATACGCTTCGTTGGGGGGTTCGTGAATATATCTAATATGGGATGGAAACTTTGCTGTTATGAATTCCCATGAATCTTTTCGCATACTATACACCTCTACGGGAAAATACTTTTCAATCAGAACATGTCTATCAAAGCGGTATGCAATCTTAACAAGTTTATAATCACTAGTTTTGGGATCAAATCCAAACCGAAAACTGCAAGCATCTTTGGGGTAGTCTTCACTTATAGTATATGGTGGGAGAGCTATTAAGGCTGAGATAGAGGGGTTCCAGATGCGAAAGGAACGACGATGGATTATGTAATCAGCAAAGCATATCAAGCCATTAACGGAACCAATAACAACATTGTATCCAGGTCCAGGTGGGGGTTTGATTAGATAAGCGAGGTCTTCACTAGGAGATCGAGAGGGGTGGGCGGTAAATGGTTTGTGTTGTGAAAAAACTCCATTGTAAAAGACCATAAGAATTTCGTCGTTGGTATTGATTGAACGGTCGAGATGAGATTGGATAAAGGAAGGATGGGACAAGAGGGCATTCCAGGTTTTAGAGAGGGTCCTCATTTGAGCGAGCTGTTTAGCCCGTAATCGAATGAATATGTAGCTTAATAACACATCCTCAGGGATATTAATATTATTATTAGTTGCTGATGATAATAAAGGCTTTTTTCTTACACGCTTAATACTTGTGGATGAACAACTACTCATACTTATGAATTGTTTGCAGAATATGCACGTTCTAATAAAATCAGCCAAATCTTTATAAAAAAGATAATAAATATAACTAAGATTAAAAATGTCAACATGTATGATATGATGAACGAATCATATGTAAAACAGATTGATGTAATTGAAATAAAACATAATGTACCCTGGCAATATACACTTGCTTGTTTGTGATGGAGGAGGCCACCGTATAGGGTTTGATCTAGACCAAACGAATGTAAATTTTGATTTTATGATGATTGTTTGATGATATAGAGAAGCTGGGTGCGATAATAATAATAATAATAATAATAATAATAATAATAATAATAATAATAATAATAATAACAATAACAATAATAATAATAATAATAATTAAAATAAATAAATAAATAATAAAATAATAATCTGAAATTTCTTTATGGCTCAAGACATTGGAGAACGTGTTGTTGCTCATATATTTAATACAATTAGTTTTGCTATAGCTAGAGTAGTGGGGTTAGATAGTATCCCAACTTCTCTTTAATTTCTTGTAAATCCTATTAATTTATAATAAAAGTGATGTTTCGATAAAAGTGATGTTATAAGAAAAAAAAAAGGAAATAATAATAATAATACGAATAACAATAATAATAATAATAATAATGTGAGTATATCTACCAATAAACTAAAACATAATTGAGATATTTTTAAAATGACACGTGTCATAATCCTTGGTCGACTTTTATTTATTTATTTATTTTATTAGATTAGTCTTTTTAATTGTATATATGTATTCAATTTTCTTATTAGACTTATAATTAAACTCTAACTCTTAACTTATTAATACAAAAGACATTATAACCTTATTTACTTGATCGTTTTTTTATTAATAAATTGACTCTTTTTCTTTCTCAATTCTTCAAATCGCTCCTATTACTTATATTAATTATAACAAGTTATTAACATGAAGACGTAAAAAATTTGAGTTTACGATCTGAAATTGCAAGACTATGTGTCGTCATTTACTATGCTTATAAATTCCGATTTTGATGTGATTCTAAAAATTTAAGGTAAATCCAAAACTCTAACTAAATATATATTATATTTATCATTACCGTTTATTATAATTTAATTTCGATAATCAGTTTACTTTAACCACAATTTATTTTAAACCCACGAATCATGAATGAGGCATATTTGAATTTCTCTATAATACAATTTATATAGCTATCATATATCGTACGGGTATTAAGAATAGTATAGCCATATAACTATACGCTCTCCCTCCCCTCCGTTTAAAATTACGTTTCTCTTTGGTCCATTTAAGCCCAACTCTAAATTTTGTCATACCCAAAGATATTAATCTACAGTGTCAAAATTCTTTATATTAATTAAAGAATATAAACATAGAATTAATGTTTACGTATTCAAACGATGTTAGATGTATGTTCACAGAATTTACATACTCAACTGCTTGATTTCAAGCAATATTTATGAATTTACAATGTTGACATATTCAAGCAATAATTATGGATTTGGAAGGCAAATATTTTGTGTATGTTTGGCAAAAGTAACTATAGCTTGTAGCTAGTTGTAGTTTTAGTTGGGGATCTTTGTAGTTTTTAAGCAAAGTTGTTAGTTAGAACTTCTATTATTTAAAGGTGTTTGGTATGGTAACTATAAAATATAACGTCAAGAAGTATGTGTGTAATTTTTAAAAATTAAAAGCTTCATCCAAACTAGTTTTATTTTGGAGTTTTTTTTTTTTCAAATAAAAGTTAAAAACTAATTGCATCTAAATAAAGTTTTTAACACAATATATGAGTTTATTGTTCAAAATTAATAGCTAAGGCTGCCAAAAAAACTCTTGAAAAGTTGTTGCCAAACATACCTTTTCTATCTTTTGCTATAGGAAGTTTACTCGTAAACAATCAATCAGTGCCCAACAATCTTTGAAACATATTACTTTTCTCCTTTTTAGGCTCCTTTGCAGGTGATAAAAGAACATGAAGCAATTCGTGGGAATTTTTTATGCGGCTGTTCGTCAAAATACAAACTAGATTGCTCGGGTTTCTGAAGATCAAAGTGGTTGGGCTATTGAAAATCTACACGCGATGAACTTAATAAGTTCCATGGGGCTGGTTGGGTAAGCTTTTTATCCATTGTATTTAATTATTATAAAAGTAAAAAATTGTAGATGGTTTCCCTTCAAAGAAAAACATTCCGGGTGTTTGGGAACTATAATTTGATAAATAGGAAACTAGAATTTGATAACAATCTCTTGTACGTACTGAACTCCATGACAATGATCTAGGAAAGTGACAATGGGTTTATATTTAATTTGACAGCAAATGATAATGGCTAACGACGCAAGAAATCAAATTTTAGCTGTTAGGAGTTATGCTAATCATAGTCACACGGAACGCAGTACGATACGGTTCGCGGAACGAAAACGGGTACGCGGTTCGTAGGCTTCCAAAATCCGGTACGAGAGGGGGTAGATTCATTCAGAACGCCAATTCGGAACGCAAAACGTCATACCCTTTTCGGTGCATAAATTTGGTACAAAACATATAAATAACTAACATATATAATAAAGACTTGTTATTCATACTAAAATCCAAAAGTTGTTCATAATCAAAATAATAAAAAAAAACCATAACTAATCGACACTTAGTCTTTTTCCTTTTCAGCAGGGTCATCAAACCTAAAATATCTTTTCCCAATATAAGCCCAATATAAAATTATATTTTATGGCCCAATATAAGTCTACTTCCTTATCAAACCTAAATTATCTTTTCCCACTTAAAAAAAAAAAAAAAAAGTACACCCGCTACTTTTCTACTTTTGTCACTATCTCCCCCATCGGAAAAAAAACCGATTTCTCTTTGCCGGAACATCGATTTCTATTAAACGGTACGGCGAACCAAAGCTAAAAGGGACGCGAATGTCAACCTTGATACGTCAAATCAGGACGCTTATATTACCGTTTCGGATCGCGTTTCGCCTTCGTCCGTGACGATTTTGTACCGCGTTTCGGTACGAGGTGTACCGTACGAGAAACCCTGCTTCGTACCCGTTTCCTATGACTATGATACTAATTGTTAAACAAAGAAGAAACCTTTAAATCTCAATTCCAAAAGAAACCCTTTCTAACCAAGCTTCGCCTAGATAACATAAGGGTTTAATCGAGAGAAACGAATTACGAATGTAAATTAATTATGATTGTTGATTATATAAAGAAGCTGCTGGGTGGTTTGGTTCTAAAGTAGGAGTGTTAATTAATTTGGGATAATAGATATACCGCCTACACGTACACTCCTACAGGCTACAGTCCTACATACAATCATACTCCCATTTATGTTCAAACTTCAAAAAATAAAAATAAAAACGTCCCCCCGTTTAAAATTACGTTTCCCTTTGACCCATTTAAGCCCAACTCTAAGTTTTAGCCTTGCAATCTTATCATCCAAATGAAAATTTTGTACGGCCCAAATATAATATTATAAAGTTATTCTTTGTGACTTTTATCGAATTTATCCCTAAACTTCTCATTTAACTTGATTATTAAGAAAGAAAAATGCTTTTATTTTACTTCCATATGATTATGTATGACTTTTTTTTTTAAGAAAACACACAACTTTGAATAAAAAAAGGTTGAAACGTGCTCCTTTAAAATGTCATTATTTCAAAGCACAAATTCTATTTTGAAAGTGTAAACCAAACAACTCTCTAGTTAAATTACATTTTACTCCATATAATTGCAGCCACCTCTCTAACTATAGAAGTGAACAATGAATATCTGATGGTTATTAATATTGTAAGTCAACATCAATGTCAGCTACTTATGCACCAAATTAGAATTGTCTTATGGTCAACTTAATATCATCTTTTCTTGGTTTGAGTTAGTTAACAACTCTATCGTTAGTCTTTACAAATATAATGTTTCAAGTTCCCAACAATAATTGGTTAGATGTTATATTATAGGGTTCGCGCATTAGAATAAGAGTAAGTTTAATTTTACCATTAATGTAGTTATCGTATGTAACCGTATATATAAAAATTGCGTACCTGTAATTAAATTTTTATTTGAAAAGTAAAAGAACTGGCAACACACTTAGATTTGGTTCGCCCATACTAAATTCGGATCCTAGTAGTATCTTAAAGGATTTTGCTCTCCCATGTCTAGATGAGTATAGTATTATAAAGATTTTTTTACAAATATCTTTGACAAAATTTGAACTCATTCATGACCCCATCATGAAACCCTTTAGGGAAAAACACTCTAACCATGGGACAAAACCCCAATGGCTTGTAATTAAATGATCATGAACTTTTTAACTCGGATGCATGTATACGGTTTATCGAGGTTTGATTTTGATTGAGAAAATCAGTTAATGTTTTCAAAATCAAAATCTTAATTGATTGCATGACACTTTGCTTGTAATGGAAAATAAAAATGTATCAAGACTTCCAACCCAAACAACCCAATTATTATTAAAATATAATTTTTCAATATGAATTCTACTCTAACATAAAATAATTATCTCTTTACCATTACCACTAAAAACCTTAAAAATTCTCTCTCCCACAAACCCATATTTCTCATCTAGCTAACGTTAACCAAAAACCAACATAAAACCAAACATGGCCACCCACCACCATCTTTCATCATCATGATATTATGACATCGTGAAACCAAGAACACAAAAATGGATCAACCACCGAGGGTTCGAGTCCCTCTCGTCCTCTTCGTTTTAGTTATCGTGACCCTTTGTGTCATCTTTATCGGATCAAATAGAGCCCGATATGGACCCATTGGTGCCATAACTCATAAATTCGATCCTCGTGTCAAAAATTTGATCATGGTAAGTTAACATATATTCATATAATCAAAATTTTCATAATATTCGACATGTCAACCAAATTTAATTAATTCTCATTCGTTCGTATATTAATGTTAATGTTTGTAGCATCCAAGGCATGTAGATGACTTAGAAAAGGCATTGTCTGGAGCTTCAACGCGATTCAAAACGGTGATCATAACGATTGTAAATAAAGCCTACGTTGAAGGAGAGAATTCAATGCTTGATATATTTTTGGATGGGTTTTGGATGGGAGAAAATACTCGGCCACTTGTTAATCATCTTTTAGTCGTGGCAGTCGATCAAACAGCATATGAACGATGCATGTTTCGTCGATTACATTGTTACAAGTTAAAAACGGATGGTGTTGATTTTGTTGGCGAAAAGATGTATATGTCGGATGATTTTATCAAAATGATGTGGCAAAGAACACTTTTTCTTGGACATGTTCTTAAGCGTGGATACAACTTCATCTTCACCGTAAGTTAATTAATTCTTACTAATTACTTGGTTAATTATAATCATATATAGCTTATTAGATGAAAAGAAGTACGGAATTCCAACATGTAGTGAACTTGACATAGAAGAATAATCAAGTATAACTTATTATTATTTGAGGTTTAGTTTAAAAAAAATGTGGATAAAGCATCAATTATAAATCATTATAAATATAACTTGCAATTTACTTCATCTATGTTTTCTCTTTAATCTTGGTTAATTAGTTCTCCTACTTGGACTAAAAACTTGTACTAAATGATTAGAAGTGTGATGGGCCGGTGTCAAAATTCATTTGTACATACTATCAATTATGAAAGGAAAAAATAATTAAATTAAACCATTCATCCTATTTACTTAGTTTTTTTTTTTTAATAACGAGTTAGTAATTAATAGTTAGGACACCATAATAACATTCAATTGCTCGAACTACACAAGCTTTAGATGAACTTAGGACTCTCGAAAACCCCCTAATATATATATATATATAATCTACTTTTATAAATGTATGGAAGTGGGACTATTTGCTTAGTTAAATAGCCGTACAACAACAAAATAAACAGAGTCCAAAACTAAATCAGAAATATGATTATAGAACATTAATAAAATTTGTACATAATAACTTAACTGACTATATTATATTAGCCTTGAATATTACTTTATCATGATATGATCTTGTCGTACAATAGTCGATGTTTGGATTTTGTATGTTATCCAAATATGACAATTCTAATATTTGGTCTCATTTTATCCATTCATGTATGACTATTTTTGTTTGACATAAAGTTATCGTTCACCAATAAAATAGGGGATTGAGATTGGGGTTGGGGTGAGGTCATCTTGGTTTTTCAACGAGTGAAAGAAATCAAATAATGTTCTTTATGTATTACTCTTATTATATTTATGAAAACGAAAGCAAGTACCCGCGCGTTGAGGCGGTAAAATGATGAGGGTTATAGGTCATAGAGTGTGATCGGTCATAGGATGTGATATGTGATAAAATGTCATAGCCAAATGTCTTAGCCGTACGGGCTCCGTCCTCGGATTTAAAAATTCGTCGAAAGTATATCGAATGACATTTCTAATGAAAGAGCATGAAATTTTAAGAGCACCCATATAATTTTTATTATTTATCGATGTACAATTTTGAAATAAAAGATTTTGAAAGAATTAGAAAAATAAAATGATTTGTTGAAGAAAGAGAAAGTTGTATGCATTGATGTATGGTACATCATGCATTATCATGTGTATATTGTTTGCAACTTTGACTATAAATATCTTTTTTTGTGTTATATAATAGTTGACGAAAGTTATATCAGTGAAAGTACATTGAAAACTCAATCCGTACATATATTTTATATGAAGTGTTATATAATATAGTCAAATATTTTTATGGTCAAAATTTAAAGCCGAAGACTTAACAAGTCAAAATTGGACATTTAATATGAGACGGGTGGAGTAGTATAGATAATGAGAAAAAGTTATGGTTGATAATGATATTTTTAAAATATGAAATGAGAAATAATAAGAAAAGAGTCATAAAAAAATTAAGATTAGATAAGGTCTAATAACTTATCAAGGGCACTTACATATTACAACTACTAGCACCATACTACTATACTTTTTCTTAACGAGTTAATAGTTAGTTGGTATTTAGCAATTAACATTCGGGATATCATAGTGATATTCAATTGGCAGTACGTGAAATTCGAACTACGCATGGTTGAGATGTAACTTGGGACTCTCGGAAAATCCTCTAATAATTCACTTTTCCAAACGTAAGAAGTGAGATTCGAACCCTGATGAATTTTTCCAAGTTCAAAGACCTTACTAATAGGTCACCAACCCATTAACACTATACTAGTATATACTAACCCATTGGAGGTTGATAATAAAACCATTCGCATCGGTAGAGTGTTTGTCTTGGTTGGTCGGTTCAAGTGGGTTTTTTGAGTGGGGGCCCATCCAACAGCCACCCGACTTGTTTGTTTCACCAAACATAAGTCGTTCTCTTTTATATTCATCAAAAGTATATATTCAAAGTAAAGTTTATTTGAGAACTCACAAATAAAAAAAAACGTGAGAACAATTTTGGACCACTCATTTTCTTATATTTTCTCTCTCTTCCATTAAATAAGAAAATTCACCCAAATCATTTAAAATGCTTTATCTCATAAACCGTAAATCGTTAGACGAAATAAAAAGCATGGATAGTCTTAAAATTTCGTCCTCTTTCATTAGAGATCCAATTCGATATAATTTTGATGACTTTTTAATTTTTGTTTTTTTTCCCATCGCGTTCATCCTACACATGTGTAGGTTCATCCTACACATGTGTAGGTTCATCCTACACATGTGTAGGTTCATCCTACACATGTGTAAGATCATTGTTTTCACATGTAAATTAGTAAATAAACATATGTACACAACAATGAAAGTCAAGGGTGGAGCCCGTCAATCCATGGCAGAGCCATGGTAGCCAAGGACGGAGCCCGTCAGTCCATGGCGGAGGAATAGCGGCTAAGGGCGGAGTCCGTTAGGTAGATCACCTTTAGTTTTTTTTTTTTTTTATGGAAAGGCATGTATTTTAGTTATTTGAATTATTTATTTATCTTTTACTTCTTTCAATTAGTTATTCAATTTTTATATAGTTTGAATTCATAACTTTTGGATTACGATGATAAAGTGAGTTAGTTTATTTAATATGTTTAGTAAATAGGAAATGTTTTTTTAATCTAATTAAGTTATTTTTATTTAATGATGGGCGATTTATTGTTTTAAAATAAAAAAAATTCAAATTCTTTCAAAATTAATTTTGAATAAAAAATGTTAATTAATAATATTATTATTTTTTAAAAGAATAATTTTGGTTGGGTTATTAATGGGAGTGTAAAAAGTGAGTTTAGTTGAGGTGGATAAATATAAAAGAGAAAAATTAATATTTTAATGAATAGTATCGTTTGGTTGGATTAAAAATGGGGATGACCTAATACATTTACACACTTGGATCAAACGTAATCGACCAACTTGTTCAATCTCAAGTTGGTCCACCATGGGACCGGCGCCATGGTTGGTGTGGTGGAGCTCGCCATGGTTAGGTTTGCGTGAATGTTTTTTTTTTTATATATATATTTTTCTTTTGTCGTTATTATTAAGTAGTATGGAGTTTAATTTGTAGTCAAATCGTTACCGGTGTGATGTTATGTGATTGCTCATTGATTTTTAATGTGTTTATTGACCCATGGCAAATGCTCTTAGAATTATATACAATCAATTAAAGCCAAATCACTAAATAAAAGGTCTCATTTGTCTTCCATATGGTTATTGCTCATTGATTTTTATATGTGTTTAATGATGCTTTGTACAAACAATTTTCTTCATGAGAAATCTTAACAATGTGTCTAAACTCTAAATATGAGTCTATATATCATCCCTGTTTAATTTCTTGCTTATTTAAAGTTGTAAGTTGGCTTCATGAATTACAGGATACCGATGTATTATGGTTTAGAGATCCATTTCCTAGGCTAGATATAGACGATAGCATAGATCTTGAGATCAGCGTTGACAAGTTTAACGGCGACCAATGGTCAGAAACGGACCAACTGATCAACACGGGTTTCTATATCATCAAATCAAACAGCAAGACCATAACCTTGTTCGACGAATGGTACGCAAGGAAGGACAACTCAACGGGGATGAAAGAACAAGACGTTCTTCTTGAACTAATGAGGAAAGGTGCATTTAGAAGGCTAGGCCTTAAAGTTAGGTTCTTGGACACTATTTTTTTCAGTGGAATTTGTGAAGATAGTAGAGATGTTAGGGCTGTTGTAACTATACATGCAAATTGTTGTAGGAGTATTAAAGCCAAAGTGCAGGATTTAAAGAGGATTATGCATGATTGGCAGAGGTTTAAGGATTCTAATCCCATTGATGATCAGAATTTTCAATTTACTTGGTCAAATCACTCTGCCTGTCTTGAATCATGGGATCAATGAGCTCAAATATTGATCTCCACCTTTGTTGATTATTTGTTTTATATAGGTTGGTGATTGGTCCATTTTTTCCATGGAATGTGTACTATACTTTTGGTAAAAAAATTTGTACTATAAAATTACATAGTGAAACATATATATAGTTGACAATTTGATATATTTAACTTAATTTTGGGATCTCTGTTGTGTATGTTAATGTTAATGTATATATCTATGGTTCTCATTCCCTTCAACTATCAAATTTGACTTATGATCTAATTAACCCTCCAAAACGTAGAATTTCAATCTTTATTTATATGTTAGATCAACGATAAGGAAAATCTCAGCCATTGTTGCTAAGAAATGTACATTGAATTATCCTTATAACTAAAATTTTTAGCAAGGACAAAGTCCTCGTTAAATGTTTACAGAAGGACAAAATCATGGATAAAAGTTTCCAGTGAGGATGGTCAACGACTTCAACAAGAACAACTCTGATTTTATAAAAATAATACTCACTATTAAATTTTGATAAATAATTATAAAAACTATGTATCATATATAATTATACATGTATAAATGTATAAACGTATAAAGCTATAGTAAATACATCATTTACAGCATAGACAAAGTTTTTGATATATGTTAAACAATTTTTATTATATTTTTTTAATGTCCTTGTTAAAGCTTTCAAGGAAGACTTATACTTTAATTCAAAAATGGAGGGGAAATATAAGTAATAACGTGAAAAGGAGAAAAATCAAAAAATTCACCAAAAATATTGTATAAATGATAAACAGAAAATATAAAAATTTTACTAGTGAGGACATATTACTCTTTGCTAAATATCTTGTCAAACTAGAAAATCAATTGGACTCACTGTTTAACGAGTTTTAATGAGGACATGATGTCCTTGTTATAAATTTTCTTTCGTAAAAGTTATTATTCTTTCGTAAAATTTTCTTTTACTTGTGGTAAGGCATCTGGATTTTTCCTATAAGGCAAGAGTTCAAGTTTTTTCACGTGTAAGCTTTATGCATAGTATCCTCAAGTTGTTTAGTGGGAGCCTGTGGGACTTTTCTTTTGAAACTCTTGCTTGACACGAAAAAATGGATCCAACTATTTGTTGTTAGGTTAAGGGCCACATCATTTAACGGTTAAGGGTATGTTTTTATTTGAAAATCATCTGTCAAGAAAATAATATTAAAATTATACAAAATCCAAAGTCTTACTTTGGCAAAAAGTATGAATAAACTTTAAAGTCCGGATTTGACCATTCTGGGCTATAGCAAAAAACTAGATTATAACCCGCGTAAAACGCAGAAAAAATTTATGAAAAATTACATTTTATACCTATAAAAAGTTAACATAATGGTATAATAAATACTTAAAAGCTATTAAAATTTACAGAATAATAAATAAAATAAAAATAATGAAAATGAACCATTTGATTTTTTCATAAAACAACCATACTATAAATATAATTTCAAAGACTAAGCTTTGACATTGGTTTCCCATCCACTTGACAAGTGTTTTTTAGTTTTATGTAGTATCACAAATGATTATATTTTTAAATATTACAACACACGTTTTTTTTCCAGTGAATTAAAGCTAAAACGGTTGGTCCAATGCATGGAGGTAGTTAACTACGTATAGTATAAAAAGTTATAAGGATTCACGGTATCCACAAAATAATTAAATACACAAATAGTAGTGGTTTTGTAGAAGCTGATTTTATGTCTATGATCCACAACCATGTAATCTCCTTCATTGAAGCTATAGCGAAGTTATTGATTTTCCTAACGCCTCCTTCATTAAAGATGGGCTCGAATGGGAAAACTTTCAGGTTGTACGTATACGTCTGCTTCCAAAGTAAGACAATTTTAACCCAGATGTTCCAAGATTCCTTGAATGCATCGATGTCAACCATCCTATCGCACAAAACTTGATCAGCTATGATATTGTATATAGTGATATGGAAGCAACTATGTAATCTTTATTATGCTAATGTGTAGTTGATGTAAAATACTCATACATTTTTTATATCACGGTAATGACTGTTTGTCACAATATTTCAATTCCTACAAGCTCATTTAAATGATTCACTATAAACAATAACAACCTTATAGTTCAACCTTAATCATATATTATCAAGTGTTTAGTTATACTTCTTAACATAAGGTTAATTTAAACCATACAATACAAAATTAATTGCTATTAATTATTTGCAAGAAAATCAAATACGAAAAATAAACTATAATGGAAGATGGATCATAATGTTACTTGACACAAGTTAAGCAACTACAAATATAAATGCTAATACTTATTAAAAAATCAATTATCAAAAAAGTTATAACATGGATCGACATAGCTTTTTGAAACAATCATTATTTGTTAACAAATCAAAAAAACGTATTTTTTTAAATAATATTAATCTATAAGAAGATTTATCAAAAATAAAATCAAAATAAAATTAAAAGAACGATAGATGATGATGTGAATAAAAAAGGTATCCAAAATGTTAGATTTATTAAAATTGATATGATTAGTAGAATATTATTTATTAATATGTATTGTTAGAACATTTTATCCATAGATGAAGGAGTAAAAGAGTATTTGATTATATGTTGAGTCAATGATGATGTCATCATCTTGATCTAAGGGTAGAGAAATAAGAAAGAAATTTAATAAAGGGTCTAGATTACTCCATTTGTAATTTAAGGGTTCTCTTTTAGTATTTATTAAAGATATTAAAGATACAAAGTAGTTGTAATTTATAAAATGAAAGTTTAAAGCCTTAAAATTTCTAGTCCAGTCTTTGACAAAAAGTATATATGCATACAAACACAATGTAAAGTCCAGCAATACTACTTTCCGGTATACTTGTTCTACAGTTTCTCACTACTTTTTAGATTTTGATTATTCGGCAAATTTGGTTCTACAATTTTTTTTACCATCCCAAGAAATACCATTTATCAAAAAAAACCCCCTCAAACTTTACCTTTATACTACAATACCACACTTCATTGTAACACTACATTGTAGATAATAGGTGTTTGAGATTATATTTTTAAAGCAAATCAAATTATAAAATTACGTTTTTGAAAATATACAAAAAACCTATTATTTACAAACTTGTGCTATAGCAATTGAAAATCACAATTAATCACTTCTCTTGCTAAATATTCTTTCTAATTATTTGCATTTTATAAATGCTAAAATTAGATAATCGATTCTTCAAAACAAAACCCAAACATTCTCTAAAATAATGATAGCCAGGCATTTTAAAAATTAGAAGAAACAAAAAAAAAAAAATAGAAAGATCTATATGACTATATCCATGATCCATCCCTCTTGATTAACAAATTTGTGACTTTAAAATCTAAAACTGGACGCATATTGTTTTTGATGCTGTAAATAGAGGTGTAAGAAGCGGTTAACCGATTTCGGTTATTAATTTTAATAATCGGTTTCGGTTATTTTTTGAAACAGTAATGATCGATTACGGTTAACTTGTACCGGTTAATAACCGGTTTCTAGGTTTTAAAACTGGAACCTATCTAACCGATTTCGATTAATAATAACCGGTTAACCGATACCGGTTAACCTATTCGGTTTTTTTTAACCGCCTATTATAATATTGAGAAAGTGGTGAACAATGTGAAAAAACAATCATTTCCGACAAGCCTAAGCGACAAACCCATATTCCGAAAAAACTTATATTCCAAATAAACATCATTTTCTAAGCACAACAAATTTCATCATCCCAAATCTCAAAAACAACCAAAATTGATGTTGGATCGGATGAAATAAGCATTAATCTATATATAGTATAGATATATTGAAAGCAAATGAAATAATCTAATGGTACGATCTTTCTGATTATATATAAGTGTATGTATATAGTATGATTGATATTGATATATATATATATTTAATTAATAATATGTATATAATATGTGATTAACCGGTTAACCGGTTATTATTTGGAATAATTAACCGGTTATAGGTTAACCGATTAATAATCGGTTTTGGTTTTGAAAAGAGTAATCGGTTAGTAACCTACAGTTTCTGGTAACCTATAATCGGTTTTTACTATTTCGGTTATTAACCGATTTCGGTTACCGGTTACAAATCGATTCGGTTCGGTTAATCGGTTTTTTCTTGCACCTCTAGCTGTAAAGTGTAAAGAGGGGCCTAATTTGGAATATCATATGGGCTCGGAAAACTGACAAAACCATGATAATGGTTTTATTACTTTACAGTTTACACATTATTCGGGTGAGCAGCCCATAGCCCACCTACCGGCCCTAACAAATACTTGCCTGATTATTTATTAAGGCATTAAGCTATATTGTATACTACTCCATAAAAGTGAAAGTACGGGTGCAAGATTTTTTTATTTTTGTACAATAAGCAAGCATGTGTTATATATTTAAAGGGCTAATATGTTAGCGGAACTTTTCTCTAGATGAGTTGGTTTGGTTTGATGCCTTATAAGTCAGAGTTTTTCAGTTCGACTTGCGGTTATACATTTCTTTATTTTTGTTTTAACTCATTCAGTTTGCATTGTTATATATCTATCTCTATAATCCCTTATAAAGCAAACTAGCTTTAAGTCATTAAGAACAAAATGTCCCTCACTTTAATACATCTTTCTATACTCACCTCTACGGTTGGACTAAACTACCCCCGAATCTATCTCATTTTTAAAACAAAATTTCGTCGCAACGCGCGGGTATTATGCTCGTATTAATAATGATCGCCATTTTTTATTATTATTTTTTTTAATCATGGGCAGTAACGGGCCGGCCCAGCCAAATTATTTTTCCTTTGGGCCAACATGTAACAAATTAATGCTACCAATTTATGAGCTGATAACATTTTACAGTATATCTTTTTATTCAATTCTTGATGTACGAAATTAAGGCTACCAATTTTTGAAGCTCATAAGATTTTCAACTTTTGCTTATAAATATCTTTTTGTTCAATTCTTAGTGTATCTTTAATTGTTAATGTATAATGACTTTTAAATTCAATAGACCTACCTCAAAAAAAATAATATCAAATAAAACTCTTGAAAAAACATGTCAAGTTTTCGCACACAATAAACGTAACGTCTCTCGGGGCAACGCCCGGATAACATGTCTCGTTAAAAAGAAAAACATTATTTTGATTTTCGGGTACAAGTGGACAAATAGATGACCAAAAAATTGAACATTCATTTTCGTCGCATATAGCTTATATATCAACGATATAAGTTGAGTTACAAGCTAAAACAGTAAAACCTGAGTCAATTCGCCCAATTGAATAATATTTATATGTTTAAAAACTTTAGTCAATCCCGATCGATTGAATTGTAAACATGTCGAGAGAACAGGTTAATCATGGTCAGGTAACTCAGGTTTATGTCATTGAAGCGTTCATCTTCTCACTTAGTTATAATAATTTTATTTTGAAACTTTCATATCTACAAAAATGTTGAAATATGTAGTAATAAATACATAGTACAGATGGTTAATGGAAAGAAAATATAAAATATTGTAAAAATATCTTTGTTAAAAAGCTTTCTTTGTTAAAAAGCTTACACGTAGCATTAATACACACTAATCTCTTGTATGATGATGCCAGCAATACATTCAGTAAAATAAAATTATAAGATTTTTGAAAAGCCAAAAAAAAAAAAAAATAGGGTAAGATTCGAACCCGTGTTTATTTATATTAACAATGAATTGAAAACTAACTGAGCTAATCAAAACTTTATTAAATTTTAGGCATTTGAAATATTTAAGCTAATGCAGGATGGACAGCTGTTACTGTTCACGAACAGTTAACATATTAAAGAAGGTAATGATGGATAATATTTTTTTTAACGGCAGAAATTTTCTTTTGAACAATTGTAATGAGTTGTTATTCTAACTTAGTGGACTGTAGTTTCTTACTAGATATTAGACCCGTGTCCAACACTGGACACGGGATTTACGATATTATCAATATTAGATCTTCATACATTTAAGTTATAAAAGCTTATAATTTTAAAAAAATACGGTTTTAAGTGTTATATTTTGCAAGTTATATTACAATAATCATATGTTCGTCACTGTCATTATTAGCCTAGACATATTAATGAAATTGTTTGCTGTAGTCATTACACAAGGCACATGCTATATATAATAATTTATCCATTATAGAATATTTTGAAACCAGATGTACTCATAATGTGATATTATTATGAAAGATAATTAAGAATAAAAATATAAACATATTTGTGATCTTGTACTTGACATTTAGGTATATGGATTTAATCATGATGCGCGTCCATAATACGCATAGGTTTATTTTCAATCACTTGTTCTATGATAATATGATAACAATTAGGATTATTTGTATATTCATTGATAACAGTTAGGACTCTTGATTTGAGTGACAACTGTAACTTTAAACATTAAAATGCAAAACTAATATATGAAAAAGGGGAAAATTATCTACCTTTTTGATTGAGAGATAGAATGAATTTTGAATGGAGTTTATATTGATTTGGATTTAGGATTTAAGTAACCCTCTGTTGTAAATCATGTTTGGTTCTATGATTGTCCCATATCCTGTGATTCCTATTGTGTTTAAGACAATGATGTTGTATATCGTTATCTGTTATTATGTTTGGAATATATATCTAAAGCTAACATTGTATTTTATATCTAATATTAAACTAAATATTAATATTTATAATTATAAAAATCTAATCTAATATTTGTTATTAAGTCATTAGGTTTTGAAATAATTTTTTGTAGAAAATATTTGATATGTTAAAAAAAAATTTATTTAATTAAATGATAAAAATTTTAAAAAATTCTCTCAAGTTGACGGCTAAAAATAAATATAAATTAAGTATTCAGGGCTAAAAAGTGTAAATTATTGATGGAAAACAAAAAAGTGTAAATAATGAGACTTATTCTACAAATGATAATGATTATTAAGATTTTTAATTTGTAGTTTATCTAAATGATGACATCATCAAAAGTCAATTTGATGAAATCCAACGATGTGATTAGTTAATAAGTCATTAGTTCAACTGTCTTATAGTATATATAAAGATACAAGATATTTCCAAATCGTAAGGTATCCCAATCTTAGTTATTATCCCGATGTTAATATTGGTGTCTATCATGAGCATGAAACGGAATTGCACAGAACTATCACATGTTTTGGCCTCACAACTTATTCCAGAGTCACTAATATGTTATACATATGTTTAGTGGAGTTGTGTGGTTTAATTATGATACGAATATACGATCAATACATAAATATGTTTTGTTAAGGTCTACGATCCTAGTCTTTATCTTTTAGCGACCTCATTTTTAATGAAAAATATATATTTTAGGGATCTCTAAAACTGTCAAACGACAATATATTTATATCACCTCTAGCTTTTAAAGTAAAACTTAATGTCAATTGTTGTGAAGACAATTTTGGTATAGCAAGCTACCATTTGGGCTTAGCTATCATGAATAGATTAAGAGATATGTTACCAAATTAAAAATCACAACAAAGCCCATAATCAGAATTTTAAATCATGTGCTCGAATTGAGGTAAAACTGGGATCAAACCGGGTTTTTAAGAAGAACAGTTTAATAACTACCATTGGTTCGTTGTAAATGAGCTATATTGTACCGTGTGAACCGTTGTGTTTGGACAAAAATTGGACCGGGTTCAAAGAGAATCCATGTTAAAACTTAATATTATGGAGTATCTATGTTAAAATTCTTTTGGTACATACTTGTAAGGTATTTGGCCTCAATCCGATGTGATGTGAAGTTTTTTTTAGTCGTAAATCATACTGGTCGTTGTTCTTTTTTGTTTAATAATATTTGATAAATTGGCATGCTATTCAAATTAAGGAGCATTGCTTCTAGCATTACATTACATTACATTATATATTTGAGATAAACAAAAATAAAAGAGAAAATCACGTGATTAGCCAAATTTCATTGCGATAATATCAAATTAGCCAAGTTTTTTTGGATTTTCACAAAATAGCCAACAAAATCGCAATGAGATCTTCAAAATCGCAATGAGAACATCAAAATCGCAATAAGATTCTACAAAATCGCAATAAGATTATGAAGAATCGCAACGAGTTTATGAGAATCGCAATGAAATTCTGAAAATCGCAATGTGATTCTTCAGCATAATCTGTATGAAATCCTGCAGAATCTCTATAAGATCCTGCATAATCTCTACGAAATTCTCCTGCTGAATCTCGTTGCGATTATGAGAATCTCCATGCAATTCTACAAAATCTTATTACGATTTTGAAGTTCTCATTACGATTTTGTAGATCTCATTGCGATTTTGTCAGTTTATTGCGATTTTGTTGGTTATTTTATGAAAATCCAAAAATTTGTGGCTAATTTAATACAATCGCAATGAAATTTGTCTACTCATGTGATTTTCTAAAAACAAAAATAAGTTACATATTAGCTCTCCATTTGATAAAGTCACGATGTTGCCTTTTGTTATATGGATGATCCGTTGTGCTAGACAAAAATAAATTAATGTTTTAACTTTATAGATTTTTACTAGATTTTAGACTCGTGTCCAACACTGGACACGAGTTTTACGATATTATCAATATTAGATCTTCATACTTTTAAGTCATAAAAACTTATAATTTTGAAGAAATACGGTTCTAAGTGTTATATTTATAGTACAATAATCATATGTTTGTCACTGTAATGATTAGTCTAGACATATTGATGGAATTGTTTGTCGTAGTCATTCCACAAGCCACATGCTATATATAATAATTTCTTCATTATAAAATATTTTGAAACCAGTTATATTCATAATGTGATATTATTATGAAAGATAATTAAGAATTAAAATATAAACATATTTGTGATCCTGTACTTGACATTCAAATATATGTATTTAATTATGATGCGCGTCCATAATACGCATAGGTTTATTTTCAATCACTTGTTATATGATAATATAATAACAATTAAGATTGTTTTTATATTCTTTGATAACAATTAGAACTCTTGATTTGAGTGACAACTGTAACATTAAACATTAATATGTAAAACTAATATATAAAAAGGAGAAAATTATGTACCTTTTTTATATTGAGAGATAAAATGAATCTTGAATGTAGTTTATATTGATTTAGATTTAGGATTCAAGTAACCATTTGTTGTCAATCGTATTTGGGATATGTATCTAGAGTTCACATTGTATTTATATCAAATATTAAACTAAATATTAATATTTATAATTATAAAAATCTAATATAATATTTGTTAATAAGTCGTTAGGTTTTGAAATAATTTTTTTTAGAAAATATTTCATATGTTAAAATTTTTTATAATTTAATTAAATGATCATAAATTTTAAAAAATTCTCTTAAGTTGATGGCTAAAAATAAATATAAATTAAGTATTCAGGGCTAAAAAGTGTAAATTATTGATGAAAAATAAAAAAGTATAAATTAATATAAATAATAATATAATAATATACTTGGATAATGATTATTAGGATTTTTAATTTGTAGTTTATCTAAATGATGACATCATCAAAAGTCAATTTGATGAAATTTAGTGATGTGATTGGTTAATAAGCCATTAGTTCAACTGTCTTATAGTATATATTAAGATCATACTAATTTTATGTTCTATTTTTTTTTTTAAGTAAGATTCGTTTTTTATAGTTTACCAAGTCATTTTAGTCCATATAAGTATTTCTACCCGAGCGTTGCCCCGGGAGAAAAACAAAACTCTTGTGACAAAAGTTAAAAAAAATTAAGCCGAAAACAGAATTTTTGTGGCAAAAGTTAAGAAAATAGAAGTTGTGGTCAAAAGTAAAGAAAATGAAATCTCAGTAACAAAATTTAGAAACCAAAAGTTAGGTGGTAAAAAGCAAATAAAAGAAAACTTTTTTAATAAGACTTAAAAAACAAAGTTATGTGAAAAAAGTATAAAAGTTAATAAACTTAAAGTTGAAAACAAAGTTTATCTGACGAAAGTTTAAAAAACAAAAGTTATGTGTCGAAAAGTAAAAAGAGAAATGTAAAAAAAAAAAAACTCTGTAGTGAAAGTTTGAAAAGTAAAAGTTATTTAGTAAAAATAAGAAAGAAAGAAATTTTTGATGGAAAATGGTTAAAAACCAAAAGTTATGTGGCAAAAATTAACTAAAACAAAACTTTAATGGCAAAAGTTAAAAAAAAAAAAGTAAACTTGAAAACAAACTTTGTTAAATATCCTTTTGTACGTAACTACCGTTAGTTAACCAAGCAACACCTAACGACCGTTAAGACCCGTTGGTTATTTTTGGTTTTGCAATACGAAGTTGTACCATTTGCATAAAGGGTGGTACTATTAGCTACAGTACCACCCTCCATGGCCGACCTTGCAAATTAGTATATATAAATAGTACCACCCTCCATGGCCGACCTTGCAAATTAGTATATATAATAAGGGAAAAGGTTAGGTAAAGCATGCAGTACCTATCTTAGGTAAAGCAGGGGGTGATTATGTAAAATTCAGGGGGAGTTTATGTAAAATTCAGGGGGTTATGTATGTTTATTAAATTCAAAGGTTTAATATGTAACTTTTTTTAATGTGGCAGTACCTAAGCTTAGGTAAAGTCTGCAGTACGGATCATTTTCCCATATAATAAATATATAATAATTTGGAACCATTTTTATAAGTTTATCTATATGTATAAGTCTATACATATATGGTTGTGGGTTCATAAAATGACTTCGTTGGTGAAGTAAGATTCACAAGACTAGACAACAAGTACATTTAAAATGCATTGACATCTAGCTACAAAATATGCTAAAAATATATGTCTTTGGTATTTTAAGGTCTTAGACAACTCTGAATTTGTATATAACTATTTCTCTGAAGCCAAGTAATTGACTTTCTGGAGCTGCAATTAAATGATCATAGCATAACTAACATATATTGAAGGCAGCTCAACTGTAAACTATTCGATCATTTATTCCTTTTTAAGGCACTCCTTGTGTCTATGAACACTTGTTTATTTTGAATACTATGTCGTTACATTAGTCATTCAAACATATGCTCATTTTGTTACATTTATGAGCCCACTCCTTAATATATTGTAATGAATTTGGAATAATAATTAATTACTGATATGATTTATGTTAGCAACAATAATCGTTTTGAAAGTCGATATCAAGACCCGCTAAATGTTTGTTGAGAGAAAGTAAAACTCGATGTAGTTCTACATCATAAAAAAAAAAAAAAAAAAAAAAAAAAAAAAAAAAAAAAAAAAGTAAACCAATTGGGCCATATCTGAGTTAGTGGATCGGCATGTTGATATCATCTACCTGACCCGAGCCGGAACTAATTAGATAACCGATTTGAGATCTTCAACCCTAACTTGATACTAACCGGTTTAGATTCAAATCAAAAATAGGTTGAAATAATGTAAAAGATTGTCAAATTTTTACCAAATTATATTTAAAGTTAGAACTAAAGATGAACACATAAAATTTTATTTTTTTGGGTTTTAGATAATTTTAATCTTTCAAAAGTAGATAAACATAGATTTTAGTTATAAATGAAACAACCAAATCGAAAACAAGATAAAAATTTCTTATCTTATTATGAAAGTCACCATATTTAATTATACTCAACAATCATTTACTCTTTTAACCCATTATTAAAAATTTAATAGCCGAAACCCTATGTTTATGCACCGATCATTCTTGAAATTCCAACATACAAATCCCTATATTATAGATGCTCAAAATGTTTTCCTAAATCTATATTATCTCGGCCACAAAAACCACGTCCATACTTTTTTCTTATATCATAAATTTTAAGGGTAGGTATATAATATAAAAAATACAATTTTTTTTTTTTATTCCTGTTTCATTTAGCAATTTCATTAATGCCTTATAAAAAAAAAAATCAAAGTTTAGATTGACGTGATCTAACCATGATATCTTCATAATACTTGGCGGTTGCTCAATAGAAGTAATTTTAATGTTACTATTTCTTTCAAACCAAAATTGGTCCCCTTCTTCCTTTTTGCTAGTTTGTTTGAAGTCTTCTCTTTTTCAAATATATATAGTTTGCAATTCTTTTTTTCATTATTGTGTCTTTTTTGTCTATGAAAAACAACTCTTTATTTAGAATAAATATTGACCATCTCATATTATTATTGTTTTTTATTCAGAGATGGTGAGAGATAGTAGTAAAATATATGAAGGTGTGATCAATATAGAAAGAGAACAAAGATAAATTACAATAATCAATTCACCACAAGAACCATTAAGACATACAATTGGCCAAATCCAACTCTTTGTCACCCTTCAAACATATATTCCTTCTTTTTCTCTCCATATATATACACACAGATATGTCAATATTCGTATAGACAAAGTTTTCTAAATTGAACTATCTAAACATACCAAGAAGGAAAAAGATTCATATATCAACAAAAAGGTGGTGCAATGGTAAGAAAAAGATATATGTTTCTTATTGTTTTGAACACATTCTTGATCCTTTTTCATCCAACCCTTTCGGACGATAAAATACCAATCCCTAAAGACCCAAAACAAGTGCAAAAGTGGTTTAAGGATAACGTAAAACCATTGAATGCCCGTAAAGGGACCCTTGATCCGGAACTCGTGGCTGCAGAAGCCAAGCCACGGGTCATAAAAGTCATGAAAAAGGGGGATGGTGATTTTACGACGATAAAAGAAGCTGTAAACAGCATTCCTCCTAAAAACAAACAAAGGGTTATTATATTTATCGGGCCAGGGGAATACCCTGAGAAGATTAAGTTGGAGAGGGATAAGAAGTTTGTTACGTTCTTGGGCGATCCAAAGAAAATGCCTACGTTGGTATTTAATGGAAATGCGGCAACTTATACCACCGTTGAAAGCGGAACATTAACAGTTGATGGTGATTATTTCGTTGCTGCTAATCTGCATATTAAGGTACATTACATTTCATCTCACATTCTTGTTATACAAAGACATTATATTCATGCATATTAACAAGCGAAATAATGCATAGCTTTCGGTGCATATGACACAATAACTCTTTAAATGTTACACGGATTGTGGTTTAGATCAAATCAAATTAATTTGACCCCTTTTGACTTGGTCAAAAGTTACGGTTGTTGGTTCGAACATGTATTGATATGTACCCAACTGGTCCATTTTTTTCTGCCTTAAACATGCATAAATGTTTATTGTTTGTACTATGTAGAATTCTAGCCCAAGACCTGATGGTAAAATGAAAGGAAGTCAAGCGGCAGCAATGAGGATTGGAGGGGACATGGCTACGTTTTACAACGTTAGATTTTACGGGTTTCAAGATACCTTCTGTGACGATCGTGGTAGACATTTCTTCAAAGATTGTTATATAGAAGGCACTGCTGATTTCATCTTTGGTAATGCAAAATCTCTCTATCTGGTAAGCAAATGGTTCATAATGCATTTTTTTAACTTTATATGTTCATTTGCATTTTGTTCTGAAACTGTCTTACATTAATGGGTTTGCAGAACACAGAGATTCATTGCATTTCAGGAGAACTACAGTCATGGATAACCGCAAATGCTCGAGAAATGGCTGAATCAGAAACCGGGTATGTCTTCGTGCATTGCCCGGTCACTGGGGTGGGACAAGGTTGGTTCTTAGGAAGAGCATGGAAGAGGTTTTCAAAGGTGGTTTTTGCTTACTCGGATTTGGGCCGTCTTGTTGACCCTAAAGGATGGAGCTCTAGCAATCAACCTTCACCTAAAAAGTAAGTTTGTACTTTGTATAATCAGCTATTTCTTGAACTGGGTTGTTTTTCCATTATCAGCTCATTAATTAAACATAATACTTCTTTACTATAAATCATCAGTGATACATATTTTCATGTCAGAAGTGGCACAAAGTCTAGTTTCTGAAGACCTAAAATCCCCTGATCATTTTTGTCAATGTTATTATTACGTTCATTTCAAGAACTTATGAAAATGTCAAAACGAACAAAAACATGCGTGTGGGTCAACCCAACCATGCCATATACAATAAAGACAATGGAACCCATCTAACCTGATATGCAACTCGTGGGACCATATCATAGCTTAATGTTATTTCTGTAAACTAATAGCGGGCGTCTTATCATTTATGTAGGAACCTATTCTTCGCGGAATATAAGAACACAGGGCAAGGTTCTGATATGGTTGGGAGAGAAAAATTTGTGAAGAAACTTACAGATAAAGAAGCAGAGCCCTATCTCAGACTTTCTTATATTGAGGCTTCCAAATGGCTTCTTCCACCTCCCAAACTACCTCAACATTAGTTTGAAGATTTAGTGTATACATCATTGGCTACATTGTAGGAGAAAGGGTATATGCATACACTTGTTTTTGTTTAATGTTTGTAAAGCATGCGTATGAATAATAAGGGGTAAGAAACTTTAGGTTGTTTCTACACATCAGTACATTAATTCATACAGTTTCAGTGACATATCGCCAAATGACAAGCGAGGAAACTTCCCCCCAAAACAGTTCAACAATCTATGAATTTTTAATTAACTTTTGCCAAATGAAAGGTTTAAAGTAATTCAAAGACCATGTTGAAATTATGAGTTAGAGCAAAATAGTTTTACGGATACTTTTTTTAATTATGCTGACTATGAGTTTTGGGTTCAAACGCATGTTAAAGTGCTTACAAAAGAAATTTTGAAAGAGTAAGCTAATGTAGGGGAATTGGCAATGCAATCAATGGTACATAATGATACACAGATCTTAGACTACAGACAATGTCTATTAGTGGGACTCCGTATGAGCATTGCCTCTTTCAGCCACTAGAAAAACACCTCGAAACTTGATTAATATGGTCGGTACCTCATCGGCCTCCTAGCCCTTGGAATCCTTCTGCACAGTGACAAGAAAACGTTGGTATCTAAAATGTAAGCTACTATAAACTAATTATGCAAATATCACAGTGAACTAACATACTGCTCTGTTCCAAACTTTTTTAAGGTACCGGCCAAATAAATTGCATAGAATTATATAATGTCAGGTCAAGGGAATTATTTCATGAAACCAAATTAATTGCAAGGAATTATATAATCTCCGAGGGTTTTGTAGTGAGGGTAGTGTAAATTAAAATCTCATTAAACCAAATTAATTGCAAGGAATTATATAATGTCAGGTGAAGGAAATTTTTTATAACCAAGTATGAAGTAGATGTACAAGCCCTTAACAAACATGGATTGAAGTCATTATATAATTCATAAACGAGGGGCTACTCATTTGTTATTGTATTAATCTCATAAGATATGATATAAGTCACATAACATAACCAAATCAACTCATTCACAAGACTGAAAACAGCATATGCTAAACCCAAAAAAATGTAAAATCAACTCCCTGACCAGTAAGACTTGAATGTTTAGGGGAAATTTTAAGTAATTTACAATGGTAAGTGGCTGAAGTAACATGAAACTTTCACATACAAAATTTTTTTTAACTTTTAAAGGAAGTCTTAAAAAGATAGTGACGCACTTTGCTGGACAAAGGGTGGCCCCTAGCAACAGTTTTTCAGTATGCTAAGTGCTAAACACAGATAGATCACTTCTATCATGTTATGATTTCTATAAGATGCAACAAATTCCAGGCTTTGAGAAGTCAAATAGAACTACAATTGCTTTCAAACGGGTCAAGTCACTAGTTCCAGGTTAACGTAACATGTTGTACGCATTGTGATAACTTTCAAGTTAAAACAAAAGAGACTTTAGCTCATGCCATAATGTATTATGTCATGTTAGCATGTTCACTTAAAAAGAATTGAAGATTTGTCTAGTAAAGCTAACAAATCCTCTAGCCAGTGATTATCATGAACTTGTGCATTGCTTTCATAGTTTTACATAGAGGTAGCAAATGGGCAAAACGGTAACCTGCTTATATGCTATTTTTATTGGCACTCAAAACTGACCAGACCGGGATGGGGGCCCAAAACACTCAGAGTCCATTTTTTTAAAATATGATAGAAACATTTGAGGTACATGTGATTGCAAAGCCTAAAAACTTTATAACTAGTTTTGCCTTCACAAATGCTTTTGATGACTCCCACCCACTCCTGCCTCACCTGTTTGACCATTTGACCAGTTCCCCTTTTTAGTCAGATCGTAGGTGCAACACATTTAAATCACTCCACAAGACCACCGTACTAATCCACAAGGCTGATAAATATCCTCTTTATGCATGAAACCTACCCATGACATCACTATCAAAACGTTGAAGAAATTGCCAATCAAGTTGACCACTACTGTAACTAACCTCTGCAGCATGCCTTATAAATTAAATACATGCTTCTAACATGATATCAACTATTTTCTTTCAATTTATGCTACACAGTGTTTCATGATCAGAGAGCTAAAGAAATATAGCGAGCAATTGGAATAAAGAATATCTAAGTTTGTTATTTAGTTGTGAGCTTGAAAGTGATCATGTGAATTGAATAACCAAAATGACCTACCGGAAATAGTAATTACTTTGATACTGTAGTTATTTAAATTGTGTCTCATGAGCGTTAAAGGAATTGGGGATTCTTCTAATTGTATTTAGTAAGGGAATTGGAAATGGTAGTTATATGTTTAAGTTTTTGACAATCTTTAAGTATTGTAAAGAAATAACATTAAAGTACAAACTCAGATTAAGATGATTTAATTTTCTATCAACAGGAGCAGTACTCTTTATTTATTAATAAGCTCAAATAAGAAACTATCATTAAAACTTTCAACAACTATAAATCTAAATGAGAAATGTAGATAACATGTAGTTACATAAATAATAAATGAGTAAATTTGTATTATAGCATTCATCTATATAATCAGCTTAGTTGAGCTGGTATGGAACTGATTCTGTAATACTAATTATTCAACTCCATATATACCAGACACTTATAACCAGAATAATTTTATTCAAACGCAAGTAAATCATCAATATTGATTCAAGTCAATAATCAGATAATCAGTTTCAAATAGCACATCAAAACACCCCGTTATCATCTATAACACAAAGTAGCTTTAAACAAACGCATTGGGTTAATTCTTACTAATACACCTAGAGCAGCCGAGATTGTTGCATTGGAAGTGGTCTTAGAATTATGGGACAATAACGTATACTTAACTACAGTAACATATACTACTTGTGGTATATTCTAAACTTCTGGATAAAAACAGACTTAGGTCATGAAAGAGCCTAAATCAGTAAATGGGCTACTAATAACAACCAACAGCAAGATAGTCTAATTGGCAAGTTTCTGATAACAGAAACCCCGGAGTTTCTGTTCAAAAAAAAGAAAGAAAGAAACCCCGGAGTCATGATTATTATAACGATACGATCATCTAATCATCTTATGTAACACCACAAGATGGTTAAAAAGAAAAGCCATAATGAAACTGCACAGCTAGCGAGTATAGAGTCTGATACATACCCATAACCATATGGAGAGTAAATTGGTGGGATGGGCATGTAAGGTCTTCGTGGATTAAAACCGAAATATGGGTTGGGACGCCTCCCTCTAAACTGTTTCATCCCAGGAACATTGGTTCTTTTGGCAGCAACCTGCACAGCTCAAAAACTCAGTAATGAAAACCCGAGGTCAATTTTGTAACATTACACCCTATATAAAACCATTTTTTTACCTTCAGTTGACGACCATGCAACTCTGATTCATTCAAGAGGATAGCATTTTGAACAGCTTCAAGTTCCACAAATTCCACATAAGCAAAACCCTTCGGTTGCCCAAATTTGTCGGTTAATATTGTCACCCTGTTTACAGTTCCACATGATTGAAAATGCTGCTGAACCTCCTCAGGTGTACATGCATAGTCCACCTGAAATTCAGAGCATGAAAACTAGAGGTTACTCAAATATCTAGAATAATAACAAATATGAACAGTCAATGAATTATGTTACCATTAACAAAGAACTAGCAACAAAAACATAACATAAAACAACCATCTAACGAGAAAGGGGATTGATTGTAACGCACATTTTCAAATCACAAAGTATCTTCAAGTTGGGACATAACGCAAACTGTTATGATAGATAAGTGACAAACAAAAGGACCCACCATCTAAATAAGATTGCTTAATGACTGTGTTCCAAGAACTATACACACAGTTTGGTCAAGGTCCATACATTTTGAAACACACTTTGATTCATGTTCAATACACTATAATAAGGAACAAGTCAGGGCATCTTTATTCAATTCAAAAACATATCATAAGTGCCTGACCAATACAAGCAAGGTACTTTGGTCTCAAGAGAATACAACATGTTTTCTGTTTGAAGCCACAGCCACCCACTACACCAAAGATCAGTATATATTGATTTCATTCCACAATTCTATAGAGATACTTCACTTAATGAGGTATATTACAACCACAAAACCCACGCCATGGCTCTAAAACTCATAGTCCACGAAATTACCGTTAAAAATGACTTTAGACTGATAACACCAGCCATATCATTCCATATATTTAATAGAAGTCAAATTACTTAAAAATTACTCTCATCACTAACCATAAAATGACAAGTATTAGTTTTCCAAGCCATGTAACTAATCATATAGAACACAGCAACACTCTTAGTTTTTGTAGACTACATCAAGTGCAAAATACATTAAAATAAAGTGAAAGGACAGAGAGCCTCACATTACCAACATATATAGAACGGGCATCCGCCTCCTCTTTTTCAGCCTGAGTTGCAGAAGCACCAGTAGAATCATCTACTCAAAGGCATAGTAAAAAAAAACAAAAAATCATGTTAAACATGCTAGATAGGATATCTAACTAAGACATACATTAATGTTTAGATTTAACAAGTGGAAACAGCACACTCTTGAAGACAAAAAAAAAAGTGGCACAGAAGAACTATAGCTAACACAATATACCAGATTTTTCAGAAGTGAACATCATTAAGAGCATGTAAATAACTAGTTAAGCTTTAGTAAAGCCCTTTTGCAGAATGTTCATATAAGGCATTAAGGCTTAATCGGTTAATTGTGAGCCAGAAAGAATGCTATAGCTGGTAAACAAACATTGGTCAATAGGACATTTTTACGTAATTTCTCGGGAAATGTTTCACTAAAACAAGAAGATATAAAACTCACATTAGTGCAGGAACAAGTAATGGTTTTTTAGTTTTCTGCCTAAGTTTTATGTTTATGGAACTGCAGATACAAAGCTTCCCACAATTATCTACATTTACCTTTCACCCTTTTGTAATCATTTTCAATATCAATAAAACAAAAAGATAGGACGTAAGCTGCTAATTTCAGGATCTATCTCTGATTCTATAATAACCGACAGAGAATAGACGTCTTGCTTAATGAATCTGTTTTCCAACTGTTAGTGCTTAATTTCTCCTCACCGTGTTCCTTATCAGTGTGCTAGAAAGTGCATTTGTATATTTAGACTAAAAAAAACACACTACCAATCTCATCATAACAATAAACGTTATATAAACTTCCCACCGTTGATACCAAAAACAAACACAACGCTATCCCAATTCCCAAGTTCGTTTCTTAATTTCACGTCTTCACTGTAAAACATATACACATTGCAATTTACGTCTACCAACCAATCACATAATCCAACCAAGCGTACAAACATTAACGACATTAGCATGTACTCATTGTGACACACAACAAAAATTATACACCACCTAACAAAATCGATCGATATATAATAAAACACGATATTCCGACGATACATAGAAAAAAGATAGCACCTTGAACAGAACCCATCTCCTTTTCGACTTTAGCCTGCATTTCTCTAAGTGCTCCTGCTTCTTCTTCTATCTCCTTCAGTCTCTTCTTCATATCCTCCAAATCCTAAATTTATTTCACCAAAAAGATATATAACTTATTTAAAATTAATAAATTCAAATTCAAATTAGGGCTTTAACTCACTTCACATTAACACATTCAATCCACAAACATTTAATTTAAACTATATAGATATAAATATATATATATATATTAGATATAAATAGAAACAAACCTTGGAGCTAGTATTATCATCGCCTTCAGTATCGTTTCTGGACATCTCAATATCGGCATCCATTTCAGTTTCATCAGGTATATCTGCGCCATAAACTTCATGCTCTTGTTCTTGATCCATTTTTCTAATCTAATTCCCGATCTGCGTGTTTCTGTGTGTGTGAAAATTACACACACTGAGGGTTTGATTTTTTATTTTATTTTTTAATTTTATTTTGAGAATTGATTGATGATAATAATAGAAAGGGATAGAAAATATGATGATGCTGAATAAGGGTGATTTTGTTATTTGTTTTATCTACAAGGGTGTTTTTGTAAATAACTTTTGGGCCTTAAGTCAAGGTTTCTTAGTTGACCTTTTTTTATTAAACATTATATATTGGGCCTGATAAAGCCCAGTTTATTCTAAAGAAAGTTAGAAAACTGATTCTAGCTGATGGGGAAAACAGAAAACTAAAGACGTTAATCGGCGGTGGGATCTCCGACGACGGTAACCGCCGTTTGCTAGCTCATTATTACTTATCAAGTTTATTTTCAATCTAAGATTTTTAATTTATATGTATTTATCAGCTCAGTTTTTGTTAGAATTAAGTAAAGCCTTAGTTTTTTTTAATAGTTTTTTTTAATACTTAAAACCCTAAATAATATTGTGGATATTTCTTATAACTATGTGGCTGTAGAAGTTAAAGATGTAAATTTTTGGAATTTGATTAGGATTTGGTGTTTATGACGGTTTTCGGGCTTACGAGGTATTACGACTAAAAGGAAAAAGGGATTCGGAGTTTTGTCGAGGTTATTGATTTATTAGTAGGTCAAGTTATAGTTTATAGTTATATTGAATATTATGTTTTGCGGACGTTCACTATGCACTTAAGAATTTATAGAAATGCTAAGGAAATTTGCAAAGTACGTTGGATTTTATGTATTTGTGTCGAGTTATAAGATGAGTTCTACTTCATAAAATGAAATGTGGTTCGTTATCGTGCTTGCAGCATTTAAGCAGTATCTGTGTGTGCTATTTTTTTTACAGTAAATAATGTTTTTTAACCTTGTTGGTGTTCTAGATCACATGGCTTCGGGTCAAGAAATTGATGACTCTTCCAATAACGACACCTCGTAAGCTGTTGTTTTTCGTGTTTAAAAGAATGGGCTACATTCTCAGTTCAGGCGCAAGTTAGGATGTGGCTTATACTACTAGGATTTAGGATATAAATTAGCATTTGGTAGATCGTGTTTCTGATCTCTGTTATTTTTACAGACCCAAAAAGGTATACAAGGATCCAGATGATGGACAGCAAAGATTTTTGCTTGAACTTGAATTTGTGCAATGTCTTGCCAATCCAACTTACATTCACTGTAAGTTTGTATTACTGTAGAATGATATCCACATTATTTCTGAAGAGGATACTCTTACATATTGGTCTTTGGATATGTGTTGTCTCCACAAATTATTAGGAAACTTTGAGAGTTAGAGCAAGTGTTGCTGATTTATGCTATAATATATTCTAGTAGTCTATTAGGAGATAATTAATAGGAGATCTTTAGATGTACGTTTTGAAGGTGATTATCAAATTAAAATTTATAATTCAAATAATCAGTTATAATGGAGTGGCCTGAGAAGACAGCTTTTGACTTTTGAGTGTGCTTCTATTGTTTTTTTACGTTGTACAGAGTAATAATCAGATAATCATAGGTTTCCGCGATTGGCAAATACTGATCATTAATGGCTTAATAGATAAGTCATGTTATACTGTTTAATAACAAGCCTTTAATTTTTCATTTGAAAATTCTAACTGTATGACAGTTTTTGTGAGAAAAGGACTGAGAGACGTGTGAAATGAGAGTAAAAATTTCTCAACTGTATTGAAAGAAACGTTGAACATGTAAAAATTTAGTTTAATTAATCAGTGCTGCTGCAACCTTTATGATCAGATATCAGAAGCAGAATCTGTTTATTCAAACATCAAAAGGTGATGATTGCAATGTCAAATCATAATAATGAGATAATCCATTCGAAAACATAAATTCAAACATCCCAGTAATCTTATTCGGTTTGGTCTTAATCTGCTTCATTTTCTCTATTTGTATATTTATGAAGCTTTGAGGTTGCTGATTGGGTGTAATTAACACTTTAAATTCCCAATGCAGATTTAGCTCAGAATCGTTATTTTGAAGATGAAGCATTCATTGGGTACTTGAAGTACCTTCAATACTGGCAACGACCAGAATACATAAAATACATTATGTAAGTGTGCTTGCCTTTCGAATAAACATCCATGGTGTTTCAGTCTAACAAGCTTATGTTGTTACTGTTTATGTCAAGACTCATTCTTTTTTGTTCATTTTAATAGCGTATGGATATTTTCTTGTTCTGGGAGTATCACAGGTATCCACATTGTCTTTACTTTCTGGAACTTCTCCAAAATGCAAGTTTCCGCAATGCGATGGCACATCCAGCAAATAAGGTTGCATCATTTGGAATCACTTGTCATTTCGTTTTCTTATCTTTTTCTTTCACACGTGTTCTTTATCATGAATGTTAATTTAAGTTTTTAATGAACTTTAGTTTCTTTGGTGAGAGTGTTTAAACTTATACTTATTTCATGTATGAGGAAAGTTTCAAACATCCACAAAATGATAAATGAATGGAAATCTATGAGTAAACTATTTACTGTTATAGAGCTGCTAGTTTTGACTATTGGATTAACTTTTTTTTTTATAATTTTAAGTTTTAATGTTGATAGCAGAGTCATAACTGGAGGTGGCAAAACAGGTGGGTTGGTAACAGGTCAAAAAGGGTCCATAGGAAACCGGATAATCTCTACGTGTGGGTCGGGGGAGTCAACTACAGTAATCTTTTTTGTCCCACACTTCCACTTTATATTTAGTTTTATAGTTAACCACTTAATTTTAGCAATTTCTAGTTGTATAGTGAATTAATTTCTTAAATATGACTATAAACACCATGTTATTAAAGTAACCTCAAATTTTTATTAAGTAAAAGTTTTAATAAACTTTTAACGCATTTGATCTATTCTTTGGCTGGTTTATAAGCATGTGTTCAGGTTACCACCTCTAATCATCAACTCCTGCTTATTGATTGACAGCTGGGATCATAGTGTACTAAATATGGGATGTTATGTTTCTTCCAGTTTTTCTTCTGGAAATAGGAGAAGATTTTATTATCTTCTGAATTGCATTAAGTTGGCACGATGTTAAATTCATTTATACTGCTTCTAACTTTCCTTGTATGTCATGGATCTTTTAGGAGTTGGCACACAGACAGCAGTTCTATTTTTGGAAGAACTACAGAAATAATCGGCTGAAGCATATATTACCAAGGCCGCTTCCTGAGCCTACAGCTGCACCGCCATCTAATGCACTTCCACCGCCTATACCACCTACAGCCACTACAACGTCTGCTTCTTCTGTTCCCGTATCTGCACCTCCAGTACACTCACCGATGCAATACGGGGTACCTCCTGGTCCGCCTCTAACAAAAACTGACCCAAGGAGTGGGCTCGATAGAAGAAAGAGAAAGTAAAACTTTTTTCTCTGTACGTCCAGTCTATGGGCATGAATGTGGCTTCTTACAAGTGGCAAAATGGTTTGGGTAGGGGGTCAAATTGGGTTTGGGTTCACACTGGCTAACATGCCTTTTTCTTGAATTTTACTAATTATTTTTAGATTAATATATTAGACAATTTATGCATTTTGAAGTAGAACCACTTGGGGGGTTCGTGCATTTTAAATACCTTTTAGGTCATTTTGACCCGGATAACTTGTTGGAGGCAACATACAACTCGGATTGAATCATTTACCCATAAATTAGGCGAATTTTATCATTAATTTTCCATTTTTACATCTCAGAATGACCAACATTTTTCATTTTACAGGAAAGACGGATAATTTGACAAATGACAAGTTATGTGGAATACTTCTTGGTTGAGGAAAAAACGTATAAGCGTGTGGCTTCTCAACCTTGCTCATGAGTCTACCTAGCAATATATGCTACTATCTTTTATATTTAAGCTCATGAAATGTCTAGTATCCAGTAACTTGAGAAGAAAAGAACATACTAGTGTCTCTTCAAGAATAGTTCTAGGTATTATCTTTGTGTAATAGACCGAGTATGTAGCTTGAATTTTGTAAGTTATGGCTTCTTGATTTGGAGGGGGTGTATTTTCTTAGATCCTTATGCCAACTTATTTAAGCCGGTTTGGAGTTTTTGGTCATATTCTAAGAGTACATACAATGAATGTTAACGACCTCTCTCCGATCTCTATGTTGTATCACCATGGCTTCTAGCGTTTATTATTGCTTCCAGGTTTATCATTACCTCTCTATCTTGTGTTCCACATATTCTGAATTAAGTGACCTTTAACTTTAGATTCTCTATATTTGCATACCAGAACAAAAGTAGATACATTAATTTGATTTTTTACTTTCATCACTTCTAAATTAATTTCGAAATGATTACTTATTGGGCATAAAATTGAGAGAATATTGATGTTTGTGATCTTGAGCTACCATAGTTTTAACCGAGCTAGAATCATCAACGACCAAATTTAGCAACCTGCAACTTCGTATTGTATTGACAAGTTTCTTTGTTTTATCAATTTGTCTATCTAATCTCTTTATTAATTCTTCATATTAAACTGCATTACAAAATCATAGCAAAATGAGCGAAACTGTTGGATAGAGAACACAATTATATAGTAATAGCCAAAATGAACTTGGGTAGCAAAATAAAAACAACTAGTATTTCTATCCGGGGCAACGTACCCGGGCGTTGCCCCGGGAGAAAAACATAACTTTGGTGATAAAAGTTACAAAAACATTAAGCCGAAAAACAAAATTTGCGTGACAAAAGTTAAGAAAATAAAAGTTGTGGTTCAAAGTAAAGAAAATGAAACTTTGGTAATAAAATTTGGAAATCAAAAGTTATATCGTAAAAGAAAATAAAAGAAAACTTTCAGAGCAAAGTTTAAAAACAAAGTTATATGAAAAAAAGTACAAAAGTTAATAAACTTTATACCTAAAAACAAAGTTTGTATGTTAAAAGTTTAAAAAACAAAAGTTATGTGACGAAAGGTAAAAGGGGAAATGTAAAAAAAAAATTTGGTGGAAAGTTTAAAAAGTAAAAGTTATGTAGTAAAAAGAAAAAAGAAAATAAGGGTCGTTAAGTCCGTCACCTAACAATCGTTAAGTCAGTTACCTAACCGTCGTTAAGTCCGTTATTTATGTTGGATGCTTTATAGGCTTGTACCTTATGCTAAAGGGGGAGTACTTTTAGCTACAGTAAAAAAAAGAAAATAAGGGTCGTTAAGTCCGTCACCTAACAGTCGTTAAGTCTGTTACCTAACCGTCGTTAAGTCCGTTAATTATGTTGGACGCTTTAAAGGCTTGTACCTTATGCTAAAGGAGGAGTACTTTTAGTTACAGTAACTCCCCTCACAAACCAAAGTTGGTTTTTAGTATTATATATATAATATAATTATATAGTAATAGCCAAAATGAACTGGGGTAGCAAAATAGAAAGAAATTGGATTGAGATATTTTAACATCTTTGAAAGAAATTAGATTGAGATATTTTAACAACTTTGATTTTTGAATTAAAATTAAGGGTCAAAATTTAAATATGAGTTTTAAATCTTGACCATTGATTCTGATTTAAAGGTCATGATCCACGCAACTTTATTAGTGAAGTTATTTCCAACTTTAAATGATCCTCATACAAAGAAAATTAAGTTTTAAATCTTGACCATTGATTCTGATTTAAAGGTCATGATCCACGCAACTTTATTAGTGAAGTTATTTCCAACTTTAAATGATCCTCGTACAAAGAAAATTGAGTTTTAAATCTTGACCATTGATTCTGATTTAAAGGTCATGATCCACACAACTTTATTAGTGAAGTTATTTCCAACTTTAAATGATCCTTGTACAAAGAAAATACTAAAGAAAATAAGTCTTAGAATAATAGAGATTACCAACCTTATAAATTTTGACAACCCTTAGAATAACTATTTGGAACGAAAGCTAAAAGTGCTTAATTCACTGTTGTCTTTGTTTTGTATATATGTAATGAAAAAGATGAATCGGTATAGAAGTATTTAGAAAATTACTAGTTATAGTACCTGTACGTTGCCGTAGGATATATACGCTTTCTACACGAAATAAGTAAAATCGTAACCATGTGAAAGTTATTTAATGAAAACATGAGAACCCAAAAATTCAGTGGCAAGAAAATAAAAACGAAAAGTTTGATGTGGAACAAATGTAAAAACGCTATGTATATAAAAAGACGAAAAAAATAGTTAAAACCAAATGTTTAAAAGTAAAATAACCAGGTGAAAGTTATTTGATGAAAACGTGAGAACCCAAAGATTTATTGTCAAGAAAATAAAATCGAAAACTTTAATGTAGGGCAAAAATTAAAAGATTAGAAAACTTATACATTCCACGCATAACTTACTTGTACATTCATATAGCTTTTTAGTATATTATAAATGAGAATCTTAACATTTAGTGTCAAGAAAATAAATATGAAAACTTTGATGTGGGGCAACTTTAAAAATGTTATATATAAAAAAAATGGATGAAAATAGTCAAACCAAATGTTTAAAAAGTGAAATCGTAATCATGTGAAAGTTATTTGATGAAAACATGAGAGCCTAAAAAATCAGTGTCAAAAAAATAAAAACGAAAACTGTGATGTGAGGCAAATTTAAAAACGTTATGTATATAAAAAAGCGAATAAAAATAGTCAAAACCAAATGGTGAAAGTTAGTTGATGAAAACATGAGAACTCAAAAATTTAGTGTCAAGAAAATAAAAACGAAAACTTTAATATGAGAAAAAAGTTAAAAGATAAAAAGTTTACGAGGTTAAAATGAAAAATGGTAAAAATTATTATGTGTTATAAGAACTTGTACATTCTATGCATAACGTTAAAGATTGTACATTCCATGCATAAAGTACTTAAATGAAAATAATCAAAGACCAAATGTTGAAAAGTAAACCCCTAACTGTGTGAAAGTTGTTTGATGAAAACATGAGAACCTAAAAGTTTAGTGTCACGATAATGAAAGCGAAAACTTTGATGTGGGATAAACGTCTAAAAAATAGAAATTTTAAGGGTTAAAACAAAATTTGGTTAAAATTTAGGGGTTTAAAACGAAATTTGGTTAAAATTAGTATGTTTTTTAAATACTTGTATATTTCACGCATAAAGTACTTATACATTTACATTAAATTTTTAGTATATATATAATTTGATGAGGACTTGGTTCATTGGTAAAGGAGTTTTCCGCTAAAGAGTATTTTGCTGAAGAGTCACGGGTTTAATCATTGTTGTGAAAAAAACTTTTGTGATGTTATACTCATCCAAAACATATCCAATACATAGTAGAGAACACCCCTAAAGCATCGCCTTAGAATCGAACTTTGATGGATTTCGTCATTAGTCATTACTCGGAGTGTTGCAATCCTTTTACCTTACAAAAATTTATAAGAAAAAAAAAAAAAACAACTATGACAATATACAACTACAATTGACCAATTTAGTTGGAGAATATACTCTTGTTAGAATCGGATTTGGGATGACCATATAGGACGTTGACAGTGGGGGACGGGGCTACACGTAACAAACTTCTTACGTAGTTCCTTCGAACAATCAAGGTCAATGCATAACACATCAATCCACCTGTAAATGACGGCTACTTTGGTCCCCGCTAATTTTGGATTTTTAAATATATATTTATATACAAACCAACAATAAATTACTTGTATTGTCCTATTGGTTGTTTACATTATATATTTAAAGTAAACCAACTAAGTTGGATCACTGATTGAAATTTTTGTTTTTAAAAGCAGAAGTCATGAGTTTAAAACTTGAATCAATTCATATAACTATTATTAAGTATTTTATAATACAAACATGATAAAAGTTGGAAAAAAAAAAAGTAACTTTAAAAATTTAACATTGTATACTTTTAGTGGAACGAATAAAGTATTAAATTCCTAAAATAACTATAACCTCTTTTACAACAATAACGTACATATATTAATCGTGTCGTCACCACCGCTATCGCCGCATCATGCGAACATGCATCTAATTTATATGATTAATTGCATATATAGGGTGTTTATTACTAGCTTTGGCATAAAGGTATGTTCGTCTAATCGCCCATTCATTATTCCTTTTCCATAATCTTCCATTCATTATTCTCTTTCCATCTGCTCTTTATTTAAACACACTTTTGCATTCTTAATTAATTTAAGTTTACTCTAGTAATTTCGGTGATATAAATCGAAAATGTCTTGAAAATGCAAGTTTTGGCAAGAAGTGTATTAAAACGCAGTCTATTTATAATTGCTCTATGTTTTACTGTTAATTTGTTGACGCTACATTTTCATGTTACAATTCTCGATTTCATCGTATCTTGTTGCATAAATGAAAGTCAAATTACAAAAGAAAAAAAATAAAATAAATGCCGACTTACATGAATGAATGGTCCTCATAATCAGGCTCTTGAATTTCTTTTGCTACTCTTTTTAAATCAAATTGTTTTGTTGTAACATTATATATTTTTATGATTCTAGGATACGTTTTGCACCTGTAAATATAATTATACAAGAAGATTGCTTGCTAAAACAAGTTGCTTTTCCAAAACCGTCATATTTTTCCAAGAACAACGTATGAAAAATTGGAAAGAAAGCATGTATTCAAATAAAGAGTAAACTAGCACGGTACTCTCGCAATGCAACGATGTATGTGGCTACAACAGTATCGTAGTAGGGGACGACTGTTAGTGGTAGAGGCGGCGTCGAGTGATTTAGATAATTGTTGTAAATGTAACTGATGTAAGGACATTTTAGACATTTCATTATCACTTTAAACTCTAGGGCTATTCTTTTTATAATATAATAGCACGGTATCCGCACAATGTGGCGGTGACCGTGGCGGTGACGGTTTGGTGGTGGGCGGCGACTGTTGTTGGTAGAGGCGGTGTTGAGTGGTGTAGATAACTGATGTAAAAGTAATTTGATGTAAAGGGTTAATGAAAATATTTTAAAAGATAATGTACTGATAGCGTAATATATTCATTAAGGGTATTTTAGACATTTTCCCATTGTAACTTTCAACATGAGGACTATTTTTTTTATAAGATAACTAGCACGGTACCCGCGCAAATGCGGCGGTATTCGTGACAGCGACGTTGTGGTGGCGGGGGACGATCGTTGGCAGTAGACGCGTCGTAAAAGTAATTGATGTAAAGGGTTAATTAAGATATTATAAAAGATAAATAATTGATAGTGTAATATAATCATTAAACGTATTTTAGATATTTTTTCTCATGTGACTTTCAACATGGGCTATTTTAGATAAACCAATCGTTCGAGCTATGAGTTTTTCTTTTTATCTTACTTATGCTCGAAATTCAGGTAAACGCAAAGTGAATGGCCGAATGGGCATAGAAACCGTTCGTGGGCCGTGGCGAGTCTAGATCATTGCGGTCCTACTAGTGAAAAAGCCGGTTCAGTTTAAATGTTGATTTTGTCTACAAAAACTCCAAATAATTTCAAAAAAAAAAACAAAAAAAGAGTTTGCTTTATTTGAAATTACACAAAGCGTCATGGTCGATAAAATAAGACTGTTACAAATATAACAAATCAAAAATAGCAATGTAATTATTTTTTTTAGTTCGAACTAGCACGGTACCCGCGCAATGCGGCGGTGGCCGTGATGGCGGTTGGTGGTGTCGGCGACGGGTGGTCATGGTAGCGACTATTGGTGGCGATGACAATGTCGAATGGTACAGGTTGATGTAATGTAAAGGTGGTGGTGGAAATATTTAGAAGATAAATGACCTATAGTGTAAATTAATTCATTAAGGGTACAATTGTTATTTCGTAACTCTTTTTTCAACAAAAGAGTGTATAATCTTTATATAGTAGTATAAAAGTATAGATATAGATAATCACGGGCCGGGTCTTATTACAGGTAGATTAACCAATTTCTTAAAATTGTGTGATGAAGAGTTGAACTCAAATTCCCCACGATGACCACATGATGATATTAGAAAAGCTTTATTTGTACGCATATTGCTTTGGAAGATTAATGAAATACGTATATAATACTTTTAATTAGTCTGTGAATGTATATTCTTATTTAAAACTTTATAATATATAATATCATTTTTTTTATATTTTGTTATGCATGACTTCTCTTAAGTTTCAGTTTATGTTCCATGTTCTTGTTAGTTCTTTTATTATAATTTTTGCATCATACCCAACATATTCTTTTGTTTAATGCTATTAGTCGGTTCCGTCCATCACTATTTTAATGCATTTGTTAAAAAGAAGATTAACTAATTAGTATCAATTTAATTCCATTAATGCACAGTACATTTTTAAAGGAAAAAACGAAACACATATATAATTGTTTGGTTGACGATTTGGTATGATACATTATTTTCTTAAAATGACAACTACTATTATCACAAATCACGATATCATAGGCATTTTCTTAATTTATTCTAAAAATAATAAAGTTTTTTTTGTAATTAACTTTTAGTACTTCAGTAATTAATTACTTGATTTGTTCTCGTACCTGTTGACAATTGGCTCGTCAAATGAGTTTTCTAGCGGAAACCTGGTTAAAACTATATACGCTAGACTTTCGATATTCGCGGTTAATTTTCATCTTCAAACAGGGGGAGCAAGGCTCGATAAAAGGTCGGCGCCGATTTCATTGAGTCAGTTACACCACCGCAACCCACTCGGCAAAGGGAAATTGGGAATGAATTTGCTGAAATATACCGAGGTGAGAGAAAGAAAGGAGATGTAAAAGAGAAAGCAGGGGAGGTGAGAGAGGGGAAAAATGATGACTTTCGTGCATTGGGCAACCAAATTGGTAAACTTTAGGAAAATTTGAGAAAATATGAATTGAAAGGTTTTATAGAATAAAAGTGACGTGACAAAATTGGAGAAAGTCACGAATACAATGTCTACACCTTTCGGTCTTATTAAATGAGAAATTGTTTAGTCATAATTTTATATAAATTTCAAAATTTAGTAGTTTCGAAGAACTATGTCTAACCTTTTCTTGCACAATAAATAAATAGAAAAATAATATATCAATTTCTCCTACACACCAATTAACCATAGCCAATATCCATCTTTGCCAAAACATCGATATTTCTCGATGTTAATACCACCACCCCATCTCCCATTAAACTCCTTTTTTATAAATTTTTAATATGAAATAAATCTAAAAATAAAGAAACTAGTGAAACCTATTATTTCCTACATCGAATTAGAATAATGATAAAAATAAATATCTTGTAATTTCCTAACTACAAATATGTTATTAAAGATTTTCATGGTTCATTGAATTTAAATGGTTCCACAGTGACCTTTTCCATGTTACATAATACATATGCATATCTTTTCTAATCTCACGTATAAAAGATTCTTATTCTTACAAGTCCAATCCCCAGCGCGTGATTATCTAACCAACTATGATCCTAGTCACATCATAGCATCCCAAATTCCCAATATCAATATTAAATTAATTAATTAATTAATTTCCCATTTAGAGAAAAAAAAAAGGTGATTCACACACACACACATATATATACACACACACACGCCATAGAATCAAAGGCATTTCAGTAACCGCTCTCCATTTTGTTTAATTTTGAATGCTCTTCAAAACTCCTCACCTATAACATCATTTTTTCCATCAGTTCCAGCAGTTACATAGCAATCTCTGTTTTAAACAAAATAATAATAATAATAATAATAATGAATGCTTTAGCTGCAACAAACCGTAACTTCCGTCATGCTGCACGTCTTCTCAACTTAGATTCTAAGGTTGAAAAGAGTTTGTTAATTCCTTTCAGAGAAATCAAGGTTTATATTTTGTATTTTTGAATTTAAATTTATTTCTGTATATTATATTCTAGTAGTAGTTTCTAGTTATGAGTATCGATTTTGATGTAAAAATGTATATACATTTTGTATGTTGATCATCAGGTGGAGTGTACTATTCCCAAGGATGATGGAAGTTTAGCGAGTTTCGTCGGATTTCGAGTTCAACACGATAACGCTCGTGGTCCGATGAAAGGCGGAATTCGGTTTCATCCTGAGGTTGTTTATTACTTGATTCTCGTTTAATTAATTTTTACTTTTACTATTATTATTGTTATTATTATATTTGTTAATATGATATGATGATATTTATATTTTAGGATTAAGCGTTTTAAAATGTATCTAGCTTAATCGGAAGATCTGTTGAAAACTTGTAGTTGTAAGTATGTGACGTGTTATGCCTAGTCAACTGCCAGCGTGGCGGCGTTTCTAGATGTGGTACATGTTATTATGACTTGTAAACCAGTGGCGTGGACCCGGTTTCGTGATGTGGCAACTTATATGGCTGCCACGTCAGCGAAAAAAAGTGGTTAGCTGATTAATTTGACTTTTAAGTTGTTGATGTGATACTTGTTTTGATGATATAGTAGATTAGGTGACTACTTATATGATTGTTAAAATGTCATAAAAAAATATTGGTTACCTAATGAAGTAATGAGAAGACATAGGTTACGTGTAATAGCAATGCTTGACGATTGGGTATATACGATAGATTTTTGGATAGAGTTGGATAAACATTTTCGGAACAATTCTGCAGTTCATATGCTAACTGGTGTTGATTAGTTGATTTTGGCGGATATTTGTTTTTCTGAAATGCAGTTTTAATGTTCCAAAATATTATTGTAATTGGCAAGCAAATATACTATTTTTAGTTGATTGATTTTGTTTAGAAGCGTCGTGTTGTGAAATGAATATTTTCTGTTAAGAATTTAATACGTAGGGGAATATGCAAAATTCGGTTACGACCAACAGTGGTTTATTTCTCTATGTTGGATTTGTTAACATCCACTTTGTAATATAAGGTTTACTTGAATTTGGTTCCCGGCCAGTTTGGTTCTCTATGGTGCAAAACTGGAACTGTGGTTTTTCACTTTTCAAACTCGAAATAAAAAGTGTTTTAGGCCAACCCAAGGATATATACTGGGTTCATGGTTTGAGACCAAAATATGGTTATAAAACTAAACCGTACCAATTTAGATCAGTTTCGTTTTATCTTCCATTTCCTTTTATTCGGTTTTTGGTCAAACCTGATTAGGATTCAACCCATTGCAGACCAATAGATCATTCCTGCAATTAAAATGCAGTTTCACTGTCTTTGTTTAACTGATTTTAGTAAGACCCTGTATATGTGACTTCTCATTTTCTAGGACGACAATAAGATTGCATAAATATTTGATAGATGTGAGGGGTTGTATATCATTGCTTCAGTTGCATAACGGAATTAGTACTTGTTTTAGTCGATGAAGAGTCAAAGTAATTATAAAGCACGTTTTCACTTTTTGCTTTTGTTTGGTTACTTATCAAGTATGCTGATCTATGTGACATGGCTTTGATATAAGTTTACAACAACTAATGAAAACCTAAGTTTAAATTTTCACGCCAAAGTTTATGGGAACTGGGAAGATTTGTGCATTGTATCCCATTCTATTTTTCTGTCGTGATAACTGCCTTCAAAGTTGCTTGATTCGTTTGGTATATTGGTTGTTACAAGGTTGACCATGATGAGGTAAACGCTTTGGCTCAACTTATGACATGGAAGACTGCGGTGGTTAATGTTCCTTATGGTGGAGCAAAGGGCGGAATCGGGTGCGCACCTAAGGAATTGAGTTTGAGGGAGCTAGAACGTCTTACTCGGATCTTCACCCAAAAGCTTCATGATCTAATTGGAGTACGTACTGATGTTCCAGCACCAGATATGGGCACCAATGCTCAGGTTTGTACCTTTATTGTTGATAATTCAAAGTAACGATCTCAATAAGCAAAAGTTAGAATAATTCTTTTTGTATGATTTGGATATCATTCTACAGGATTCATGTCTTACATTAATAACCAAGCTAGATCTATTTTCTTCTACAACTACAGTTAGATAAAGATAAAACCCAAGAAGTTATCTTACTGACTGTTTGGGATTTTTCAGACTATGGCATGGATTTTGGACGAGTACTCAAAATTTCATGGTTACTCTCCAGCTGTTGTCACTGGAAAACCAATAGTGAGTAATTATGATATGTGTAAACAGCATGCTATTACTATATTTGACAGTCAGATGATTTATTTCATCTCCTTGATTATTAGGAGCTTGGTGGATCGCTGGGAAGAGAGGCTGCAACTGGCCGAGGTGTTATTTTTGCAACAGAAGCCTTACTTGCTGACCATGGTAAATCCATCAATGGTTTGACTTTTGCTATCCAGGTACGTTGTTTTTGTAATGAATCATCATCCAGCATTTAAATATTTCCCGATATTTTATCATATTGACCAGGTCGGCTTTTGCAGGGCTTGGGAAATGTGGGGTCTTGGGTTGCTAGGTTGGTTCATGAAAGGGGTGGCAAGATTGTTGCGGTAAGTGATATTACTGGAGCTGTGAAGAACCCAAATGGTATTGATATACCATCATTGCTCGAGCATAAAGAAGAAACTGGAAGCTTAAGCAGTTTCGATGGAGGAGACAGCATGAATGCAAAGGAATTGCTTGTTCATGAATGTGATGTACTCATACCATGTGCCTTAGGTGGTGTTCTCACCAGGTATCACCTTAAATTTCAAAAAAACTTACCACTTTCTACTTGTTTCTTTATAGGTTAATCTCAATTCAGTTTTGAGGTTCTAAATATAGATTGTGAGCTTTGAAAATAGAGTGTGTGTAACTGCAAAATAAGGTCTTTCTTGGAAAGTTTTCTGGTATAGATGTGAATGTTCCGGTGAACATCATAAATTGACTTGTTTGTATGGTCAATATGTCATATCAAGAAACATGATTCACACAGCCATCTAATTACTTCAAATTATCTAATGAATTTTTTCGCAGTGCTCTATAAGTTGGTAGTTTGGCTTTTGTGGTCAACCGAGTTGTATCATACTTCAAATCTGTTATTAAGTTCTTCAAGCTTTGGATTGGTAGTTATGTCGAATCATAAAGTTTACAATAGCATGGTCTTAAATGTGTATAAAAATAATATCACCATTGAATTTGGAACGTCATATGACTGACCTCAAAAGTCAGAAAGTACTCATCATTTGAAAAAAAAGAAGGGAAGTGTTAGACTTTTCAGGTTAATCAAAATGAATTATACTTTGTGTGATTGATGCAGTAATTAAGCTAAGATCTTAAGTAGTGTTACTCTCTGAGCTCGTCAAATAGTCATTACTTTTATAGCTGCATGAGGTGATAGTATTTAGAAATTAGCATGATTGATATGAGAGAGTTTTTCTAGTTTAGTATTGGGTTCTTTAAGTTCCCCTTTGACATGTAACATGCTCTTTTCATGAAGTTGTTTAAGAATGGATAAAGGGGAGATTGTATTGAACACGGTCTTTATTATAACTATGTGTCAAATACCTTAACTGCCCTCTAATGTTGTAACTAACAAAAGGAGTTCATGGAAGAATAATCAATATCACCGCCAGCAAGTACAGTAGTAATGACTGTGTACAGATGGATTAAATTTGGCTTTGGTTTAACCAATGTTGCAATTTTGATGTGACAACCTGAAATAGAAGATGTTAGTTTCATATTCTGAACTCTAAATTTCTTACTTCAAATCTTCGTTGAAGAGAAAATGCAGGAGACGTTAAAGCCAAGTTCATCATAGAAGCTGCAAATCATCCTACTGATCCTGAAGCAGACGAGGTATCTTAATCAATTCAAATAATCTAATATATTTCTTCACCAAGTCATTATATTTGAGTATATATTCCTCTTTCCCGTAAGATATATCTTTTATCAATACAGATTCTGTCAAAGAAAGGAATCGTAGTACTTCCTGATATATATGCAAATGCTGGAGGTGTGACCGTTAGCTACTTCGAATGGGTTCAGGTATTAAATGGAATAAACAAACAGTAGTAACATTTCATTGTTTTTTTTATCCTTACATAAAATGTTAAGAAATGAACATTTGATTATGGGTCAAACTTTCAAGTACCATAAAACGAAATGACTAAAATGATGAAGATTCGATCTTGTATTATATCTTGAAACTTAATCAACGAGAATATCTTTGTGTAGAAATCTCACATATTCTCTTTTTATGGTGCTTGAATTTACAGAATATTCAGGGATTTATGTGGGATGAAGAGAAGGTGAATAATGAACTGAAGAAATACATGACAGTTGCTTTCAATGATATCAAGAACATGTGCCAGACACACGAGTGCAGCCTTCGTATGGGAGCATTCACATTGGGAGTGAATCGGGTTGCACGTGCTACTCTTTTAAGAGGATGGGAGGCTTAAAAGACCTATTGGGGTGATACATACAATCTTACATACTTACATGAGGTAAAACAGATTACTTGATTGACAGTAATTGATTCTCATCTAAAAACAACTATACATTACTCAAAGCATTGATTGATACTACAATTTGATTCAAAACATTAGAGGATTTGGTTGGGAATATTTCATGGTCATTTTGGGTTCCAATTGGTTTCCCTTAATATTTTACTGATAGTAAGTGATATATGCCGGTACTTTTACTAAATGTGATTCTGATATCTGGAATTGAAATATGGATCTTGAATTAAGATCTTTTGTCTTATTTTCTGAAATAAGTTTAGTTTGAATCTATATTTATCATAGTTCCTCATTTGCGACTCATGTAAAGCGAGATGAATATGTAGTCATACTTCTGTTTGCTTGATAACGATACTGAAGGTGACTAGTACGTAGCCTAAGAATTCACATCAATAGTATATTTTTGCTGGAGTATTTGATTTTAAATATCTCTGGTAACGAGGCCTTGTTTTTTTAGTTTTTTGTTTTTTTGGTTTTTAATTATAGGGGTGATTGGCTCAGCATATAAAGTTGTAAGCTTGTTTATTGAAGTTCTGAGAGGCCAATAAACTCCATTTTACTTGTTTTAAGCCTATCAACTCTAGCTTATTGGCTCATTTAAGTCTAATAGGTCATGAAAAACATGCTTATTAACTTTTGAAAAACCTATGATATAAGCTAATCCAAGCACCCCTTTGGGTTAATGATATACGTTTAGCGAATGCAATCTCTTTTTACAACGGTACCAATGTCACTAAATACAATGCAATACTTCTGTACCATCACTGACAAAAGTGATGAAGCCAATGAGTGGGCACTGGGCTGATGGGCTTAATCGGAAGAAGAGAAACTAAGGTCTTTATACGTTTGGGCTGTCGACTGATGGCTCCATGGGTGATCCTAAATCTAGTTCGTTTATAAAACTAAAATAAGGTAGGAAAGTAGAATAGTGCTCGAAGTTTGTCGATCCCTCTTCCAAAAAAATCTCGAAAATCTGAGGTTGTGCAGTGATGTATGCCACAAGCCACTTTCAGTTGGATATATATATATATATATATATATATATGGGAAAGATAATTTGAGACCAACTAAAAAAAGTCCAAAAAAGGACCATTGATTTTCGTAAGTTACACACCACCATCATGATCTACTATGATATACAAGACTTTTTTGTAAAAACACTAAGACTTTCAAGCGACGGGCCCACAGAAAAATCATGTGTAAGTAACTTACATATGATTTTTCTATGGATTCCATCGCCGGAAAGTCTTAGTGTTTTTACAAAAAAATCTTGTATATCGTAGTAGATCATGATGGTGTACAAAAATCAATGGTCCTAGTTGGTCCTAAAATAAGAGGTGGTCTCAAATTATCTCATCCCTATATATATATATATATATATATATATATATTTTATTATTATTTTTTAATAAACAACTAGCTAATTAGTCCGGATACTACCTGGATGTGATTAGGAAAATACAAAATGGAAGAATTTACATATACATATTTTTGGAATGACAAAATATTATATATATTAGATATAATGTATATGAATGACTATTATCATGAATGATACGTGAAAGCAAACCATGACGTAGAACATGTATTGAGAAATGGAAACACATAGTTTGATATCCAAAAAAATAAAGCACATCATAAACCAAGTTGGTTTCTATCAGTTGATATCCACAAGACCAATGACATAGATAATGGCTAAGGGTATGTGACTATGTGTAGGTTCAACAATAGTTTTTAATTCTAGTTTTTTCAGATGAGAGAAAAAGACGAATGCATTCCTTTCTTTTTCTACTCATTTCTAATTTTATTGGATAAAATTAATGGTTCCTTTTCAGTTTCCACAGAATTATGTATTAGAAATATTTAGACAAAACGCTTACTATTTTGATCGATCACTTAAAATCCTCATAACACTCCTTTCTTTAAGTCTCCTAAAATTTAAAGAAATATATTCTCTAGCTCACACTATGAGTTTGTTGGCGGTAGCTACATGAAACTATTTTCGTGACGTGCATGTATTTTTTGAACTTCATTATGTAACTGTAAACTCTTCCCTAGCATCTCGCTAGTTTTTCATTCTAATAAAACTGTATTGAATATTAAAAAATATATATATATATATATCAAGGTGCATGCGTGTATGGAAAAATTAATGATTTATTACTTAGTTATTAGATTAATGACAGAATAGTAGATTTAAGTGTTAATTTATATCTAAACAAGTGGATTCATTTTTTTTAAAAAAACGAACGAGGAACAAAAATGTTGAAAGTATGTTAAAACATGCATTATAATTGTATTTTATAATATATTGATCTATTTTTTAGATTTTGTTGTGATGATGGAGTGTGTAAGTTTTAGTTTGATTTGCCTTCAGATATGGAAATGCTCAAATGCAAATGGATAATGGATCTACAAACGATTTAGCTGGTTGCGGTATTCAGTAAATAACGTTTTCGCAGTCCGATGATAGGTGACATCGACTATTATTAGAACTAAAATAATAGTGTTTGATTTGTATGTATTCCATATAAAATATTGGTTTTTTTGCGAAATATCATTTATAGTATAAATTGTCCCATTTTTCATGTATTATTTTACCTTTTGACATTTAATATCACATACAAGTAATACAACTTGTATATGTTGTCTCTATTCTGTTTAACCTTCCAGTATTATTTACGTACCCATTACCGAAAATTACTTATTTATAATTAGTATGAGAACAAAACAACGATTGTTGATAGATTGTATTAACCATAATGATGGTTTTAAGCAAATTGGTTCGGTTTTGAGAATATTATTTTGTGGGAACTAAATGAAGCCATATGGACTTTCGTTAAGGTGCATTAACACTTACTATAAAATTCAGGGTTAAACTTTTAATATGAAAAAATATAATTTCTTTATACACGTTAAGTGAAACCTCAAAAGCTTCATTTAACATTTTTCCTATTTTTATTTAGATAGCAAAGTATAAATTTTGATTGTGTTCTAAGTGAAAAGTATGATTACAAATGGAATTTTTGAGAGTGAATTTTTAATACAACAAATATGTCATTTGTTAATACTCATTTTTTCACACTTTTAAAAAATGTTAAAATAATTGTTAATTTGTTCACACTTATAAATGTATGAAAAAAACTCATATTTAAAAGTATTTAAAGAATCAAAATATTTTCACATTTATATATGTAAAAAAAAAGTTTACATTTTTAAGTGTATAAAAGTATAGAATTGTTCACACTTAAAAGTGTGTGAGTAGTTTGTGACACCAAATTTTTCTCAAACAAGAGGAAGTGCGAGGAAATCGAGTGTGACAAATTAGCTCTCAAGTGTGAAAATGTTTGACATTTTTTCACAGTTTTATATGTGAACATTTTGTTTATACATTTATATTTGTGAAAAAAGTACAACTTTTTTTCTTAAATTTTTTTCACATTTTTAAGTATGGATTTTTTTTAATACAATTTTAAGTGTGAATAAATTAACATGTTTTTTCACATTTTTTAGAAGTTTGAAGTGATAAATGTGAGCAAAATGACATTTTTGTTATGGTGTTTGTTTGATACCGAGTTTGTGTTAATTAATTTAAGGTTTTGTGCAAAAGTTAAAGATTTAAAGCTATAAGTTTCCAATAATAATTCGAGAAAGAGTAAATATATCTATACATTATTAAATATTTAGTTTCTATAATATTTTTAGTTTAATCTTAAAATGTTCCTCATTTTTTATTCATTAATTTAAAAAATTTCATTAGAAATGTTTAAGAGATTTACTTGAAATACTTATGATACTTTTAATGAGCTTAATTTACAATGTCTACCATTAATTCTTAAATAGCTACATTACTCTCTTTATAATATTTTAATTTTACATTAATAACCACACATTACCGCCGCCGCGTTGCCACTACATCGTCGCATGACACATATTTATGGCCAGCTCCTAATCATTTGAAGGTGGAGATTTAAACAGATTGATTTGTGCAAGTAACCCATGACCTCTAGAGACAGAGGTCATGGGTTCGATCCTCATCCCATACAAAGGTTGGAGGGCATTTTCTACCATTTAGGTAGAAACTTGAAGCGGCCTCTCTACTTAGGTAGAGGTAAGGTCTGTCTACATCTTAACATCCCCCATACACCGTCGAGGTATTAGGGCTCAAAACCCGCAGAAGACGGCACTGAGCAGTTACTTACTTAGTTACTTACTAGTTTGTTAAAGTAAAATGTTTTGTTTGTTAGAATAAAAACATTTGACCCACAAATTTGACCCATTCGACAAACTCCACTATCCGCCTCCATCAACAAACCCGCCCCAATTTATCACACAAACTTTCACAGTTTCACCCCCAAACACATTTCACCGAGAAAACTGGCATCACTCAAATCACCTTCCTTTTGTTAAAATAACTCTTGGGTTTTGAAGATTATCAGTGTGTCCGTGCTTATGTTTCTTCTTTTCACCAGTTTCGATTACATTTAAGGTTTGATTCGATTTATTTTTAAAAGTTTTGAATATTTATACAATCTGTTTGATGAAATGTTTGTTCTTATTTACTTGTGTTTTTGTTTAATGAAGTGCTGAAATGATTATTTAATTGTTTGAATTTGGATGATGACATAAGTTTTTGATTTTGAGCTGGATATAAAGTTTATATAGACATGTTTAGCCGGAGAAAATACCCTGTTTTCATTTACGTGATCAAATCATAGTTTTATAAAAATGTTTTCTAAAAAATCAAAAAACACTGTTTTTCACTTTCCTAATTTCATTTTCCATTTTTCAAGTTTTAAAAACCTTAAATGATATTAACACTCCTTCTACGCCCCCGTCCCTGCCCCCGCCACCCCTCGCCCCGCCCCTGTCAAACCCTAGTCAGTGGCAGAGCCAAAAATCGAAGTTAGGGTGTGCCAAAATTAATCACGATAAACAATCACTAACGGTTTTTTTTAGAACTTGAAATGGGTCAAAATTTGGTTTTTTTTTATATAAATTAGCTTATCGACATACAACTAAGAGTTACGCACACAACGTTGTGCACAGTATCATCCATTTTATCACTGATAGTACAAAAGAAATGTTTGGTTACCATTTACCAACATGTATTCCCTTTTTAAAATTAGATGGAGTGTTATGCCAAATTATATACATACATTAGACTGATAAACAAAATTATCTTGACTTAAAAGACCATTTTAATCCGTCATATTAAAATTCGGTATATGAATGTCACGTCATCAATATAATGAGTCACTATACTAAATCATTTTTACCATTAACCTTCCTATTGAATTCCTAGTTTAATAGTGTAACATCATTATTTATATCAATATTATAAATCAAATAAATTAAATTAATAAAAATACTATTTTTGATAAACTTAAAACATAAATTTAAAACGGTTATAGAAGTATTTTATAATGTTATATTACTATATATATTAAAACTAAAGGTACGGGTTTGCGTGCGTAGTTTTTTTATTCTTTTAATCACACTGTCGTCAGCTATTTCGTTTTTTTCTATTTTAACTTTTTTTTTTATAAAGATTGCATACTTTTAGAGTTTCTTATTATTACCACATAACTTTTGTGTTTTTTAACTTTGGTCTAAATTTTTGTATACAAGTATAAGATTATATTTTTAGAGTTTCTTATTTTTACCACTTAACTTTTGGGTTTTTTAACTTTAGTCTAACTTTTTATATACAAGTATAATTTACTTTTAAATTCTAACTTATTTTTTGCCACTGAACTTTTGGGTTTTTTTTTTTAACTTTGCTCTAACTTTTGGTATACAAACTTAAGTATAACTTACTTGTAAAGTTTTTAATTTTTACCAATTAACTTTAGGATTTAACGTTAATCATCAAATCTTTTTATTTTTTTATTTTCTATCTCTCATTTTAAAGCTTCTAACTTTTACCATCAAACTTTTGGTTTTGACCACTTATTTTTTTTTTCTTCTACCATTTATAGTAAACTTTTAGTTTCTAAACTTTTAAGTAATGTTGTATATATATATATATGTTTGCATGACACAACATCGATCTTGGGCAACACCCTCCCGAGGCAACGCCGGGGGTCAAAAAGCTAGTTAACTTGAAAATTGAAACATACCATCAATGCCTAAAAGGAAAATATTTGTAAAAATAAGAAAACTCTAGGGGTGTATGTGAAAATAGTTTTTATCCTAATAGCACAAAATGACAAAAGAAGAAAAGAAAGAGAAATCTTCATTCTTCAAAACACATGAACATACACACCGGCCGGATAAAAGAACGCAACTTTTTTTCCCAACGAATACAAGAAAAATATAATAAAATAATATAATCAAAGGGGAAGGAATCTGCCTGATCGCCCAAAACTGAAAACAAGAATGGATATGGGTTGGCCAAATCTTCAAATATACCGACCATATTAGCTGCTATATACACTTCCTCTCTATGTGATGGGTGTGGGCCATGGCCAACCCTACCCCCCACACAGCTCCGCCCCTAACCCCAGCCCCAACGAGCCCCAACCTCCTACTTAACCAAGTATATTAGAACATTTTTTTAATATGGAAAATTAATATAGCATTTTCTAGTTTCGCATTTTCAAAATTTTCATTTCTTTTATAAAGATGGAAAACTCCTTTCAGATCTAAAAATTAGAAATGGAAACTAGAAAACATTTTACACGACTAAACGCGCCCTATAACTTTAATAATCTTGTTAATGTTGAAAATGTTTCAAAATTTTATAACCTAGTTGAGTTTTTAAATAAAAGTAAATCACAAGGTTTGTATCAATTTTATTCATTAAGTATTACATTTATGTCCATGTTTTGAAGAGATGGGTGATAGGCGTTTTGAGAAGAATCATAACTACTTGATTAACTTGGACGTTAATCAACCGAATGCTGGACTGTGAAATCTCTTACTTGATGGTTTAACCCACAAGTGTAGAATACAACATGTCAAGTAAGCACTAGATTGAACTAATATTACAATAAATATAAATGCGACAAGTCAAGTAAGCACTAGATTGGATTAGTATCACAATAACTATAAATGCGACAAGTCAAGTAAGCACTAGATTGGACTAGTATTACAATAAATATAAATGCAAGAATATATATAAAGTAATACGTAACTTAAGCAATATAAAGATAAGCAAGTAAAGTAAATGGTGAGACACAATGTAATTTTCAAGTGTATTTTATTTATTGATGTTAAATAAAATACAAGGTTGTTGCGGAACTAAGATATTACAAAGTAAGTATCTAAACAACCGTATGAATTACAAGTGATCAAATATTTGCTAAATAAACTCTTTTGATCGAAATAATTAAAGTTGTGAAGTTTAACTGTTTAAATCGAGAGTATTTGAGCAAAGGCACCAAATTGCAAAAGTGTGTTTTTTAGACGAGGGAAATGACTTGGTATTTATAGACAAAAAGAATAAATATAATATTCTTTTGCCGTACAAATATGGTTGCGTGCATTTAAGGAAACTACTTTAATTCCTTAAATGCATTGGTTAAAGTAGAATAAAGTCACTTGATGGTGACTTGTCTTCTAATTAACCAACCACCTTTACATGCGTGTAAGGCTTTTAACAAAGGACAAATGGATTGTCCGGGTAAAGGCATGTAAAGGCATAAAGTCAATTCCTCGTAATCAGTGTTCAGACTTGTAAGGTCTAGAACACTGTCAAGGACTCCAGTCAGGAGATCTGATAAGTCTGCCAGTGAGCTTCGCTATTTGTCAGACTTCTTTCTTCAGACTTCAGTGAGAATGTTCTTCAGTGGAAAGATCTTGACTGGAGTGAAGTCCAGTGAACCAATCTGGTGGAATCCAGATTCCTGTACATTGGTTCACTGGTCTTCACATAATTTCTGGACAAATCTTCATAGGGCTCCAATAGTTACGTCTGGAGCGAGTCCAGTAAGTCTGAACCTAACAAATTCCCCCTATTTGTTTAGAAATTATGCAAGGATAAAGATTCAGACCCTTCTCTTTTCATCATGCCCAGATGGCTCTTCTGTGGCCTTCCTCTTTGAACCTGGAGATGGTGGTGTAGTTAGTGCAGTCCTTAGACCCAACTCCATCTCCATCAGTTCTTTCCTCATCCATTCCTTGCCAATCCTCTTCATAAAGTATTTTACATCTTGGGAAACATCTTTGCCTCTGTAGGAAAGGCCAATCTCTCTAAGTTCTGACCAACCAAATGCCTTAACTGACGTATTCTTTCTTTCATTAGTAAAGTTCCATTCTCTAAAGAGTTTGACATGGAACTTTGAGAAGTTATCATGATTCTCTGCCAGATGGATCTCAACTCCCAATATTGATCGGACATCAGCTCTGAATCTTGACAAATGCTCGTACTTTTCTTTTGTCCAAGCCTTCCTAACCATGTCATCAACTTCCTTGGACACCTTTTTTTGAACAACCTCTTGTTGAATTTTTTCCTTGTTAATTCTTTTAGAAGTGTTCAAAGGAATGAACGTGCTAAGATCTGCATCTCTGTCAGCTTTGGTTCTTCGCGCTGGAGGCTTCGACAGACTCTTGAACTTCTTTCTATATTCATTTTCAAGGACTGCAACATTCTTTCTTACTTGTGTCTGAAGCTTATCCAGTGCTTCCCTTCTCTTGGCAATCAGATCCAATATACTCTCCCCATATATTT